>NW_024730668.1:20943765-20963765 GCF_018991925.1 Homarus americanus
AAAATTGTAAGTCTATAGCCTTAAAGGATTTTTGGCCAAAAATACGTTTTCTCTCTGAACTAAAATTTATTGTGCCTAACTATTTAAGTACATCAAGAATAATACACAAGCACCAAGAAATGACCTCGAAAACCCATAAGTGGCGAGTAATTAGCATTGCAAAAGTAATTAAAATATTCTAAAAATCATTTGAACATTTTCTAAAAGCCATTTGAACAAGTTATAATCAAGATATCAAATTTTGGTTAACAGATCCTTAAGCAGCACATTCAGGAGTACCTATACTGAAATTTTGAACAAAATCCATTTGTGGACGAAATGCAAAAAAATTGTAAGGCTTACCCCTTACAGAATTTTTGGCCAAAAATACTTTTCTCTCTGAACTAAAATTTAATGTGCCTAACTATTTAAGTACATCCAGAATAATACACAAGCACCAAGAAATGACCTCGAAAACCCATAAGTGGCGAGTAATTAGCATTGAAAAAGTAATTAAAATATTCTAAAAATCATTTGAACATTTTCTAAAAGCAATTTGAACAAGTTATAATCAAGATATCAAATTTTGGTTGACAGATCCTTGAGCAGCACATTCAGGAGTACCTATACTGAAATTTTGAACAAAATCCATTTTTGGCCAAAAACCAACCAAAAATTGTAAGTCTAATGCCTTAAAGGATTTTTGTTAAAAATACTTTTTCATCTCTCAGACCTAAAATTGATAACCTAACTATTTATTATCCAGGAATAATACCCACAAGCACCAGAAATGACCTCCAAGCATAAGTGGCGAGTAATTAGCATTACCAAAAATAATTAATATATTCTAAAATCATTTGTGAACATTTTCTAAAAGCCAATTGAACAAGTTATAATCAAGATATCAAATTTTTTAGTTAACAGATCCTTAAGCAGCACATACAGTAGTACCTATGCAAATTTTGAACCAAATCCATTTGCCGAAAATGACAAAATTGTCGTCACGCCTTAAAGAGATTTTGGCAAAATTCTTTCTCTACTAAAATTTAATGTTCTTCTAACTATTTAAGTACCTTGCAAGAATAATACACAAGCACCAAGAAATTACCTCGTAAACCCATAAGTGGCGAGTAATTAGCATTGCAAAAGTAATTAAAATATTCTAAAAATCCTTTGAACATTGTCTAGAAGCCATTTGAACAAGTTATAATCAAGATATCGAATTTTGGTTAACAGATCCTTAAGCAGCACATTCAGGAGTACCTATACTGAAATTTTTGAACAAAATCCATTTTTTGGCCGAAAATAACAAAAATTGTAAGGCTTACCCCTTACAGAATTTTTGGCCAAAAATGCTTTTTCTCTCTGAACTAAAATTTAATGTGCCTAACTATTTAAGTACATCCAGAATAATACACAAGCACCAAGAAATGACCTCGAAAACCCATAAGTGGCGAGTAATTAGCATTGCAAAAGAAATTAAAATATTCTAAAAATCATTTGAACATTTTCTAAAAACCATTTGAACAAGTTATAATCAAGATATCAAATTTTGGTTAACAGATCCTTAAGCAGCACATTCAGGAGTACCTAAACTGAAATTTTGAACAAAATTCATTTTTTGGCCGAAAATGACAAAAATTGTAAGTCTTATGCCTTAAAGGATTTTTGGCCCAAAATACTTTTTCTCTCTGAACTAAAATTTAATGTGCTTAACTATTTAAGTACATTCAGAATAATACACAAGCACCAGAAATGACCTCAACCCATAAGTGGCAGTAATTTGCATTTAAAAGTAATTAAAATATTCTAAAAATCATTTGAACATTTTCTAAAAAGCCATTTGAACAAGTTATAATCAAGATATCAAATTTTGGTTAGCAGATCCTTAAAGCAGCATTCAGGGTACCTATACTGGAAATTTTGAACAAATCCATTTTGGCCGAAAATGACAAAATTATGAAGTCTATTGCCTTAAAAGTTTTTTTTTGGCCAAAAATACTTTTCTCTCTGAACTAAAATTCAATGTGCCTAACTATTTAAGTACATCCAGAATAATACACAAGCACCAAGAAATGACCTCGAAAACCCATAAGTGGCGAGTAATTAGCATTGCAAAAGTAATTAAAATATTCTAAAAATCATTTGAACATTTCTAAAAGCCATTTTAACAAGTTATAATCAAGATATCAAATTTTGGTTAACAGATCCTTAAGCAGCACATTCCTATACTGAAATTTTGAACAAAATCCATTTTTTGGCCGAAAATGACAAAAATTGTAAGTCTAAAGCCTTAAAGGATTTTTGGCCAAAAATACTTTTTCTCTCTGAACTAAAATTTAATGTGCCTAACTATTTAAGTACATCCAGAATAATACACAAGCACCAAGAAATGACCTCGAAAACCCATAAGTGGCGAGTAATTAGCATTGCAAAAGTAATTAATATATTCTAAAAATCATATGAACATTTTCTAAAAGCCAATTGAACAAGTTATAATCAAGATATCAAATTTTGGTTAACAGATCCTTAAGCAGCACATACAGTAGTACCTATACTGAAATTTTGAACAAAATCCATTTTTTTGCCGAAAATGACAAAAATTGTAAGTCTATTGCCTTAAAGGATTTTTGGCCAAAATTCTTTTTCTCTCTGCACTAAAATTTAATGTGCATAACTATTTAAGTACATGCAGAATAATACACAAGCACCAAGAAATAACCTCGAAAACCCATAAGTGGCGAGTAATTAGCATTGCAAGAGTAATTAAAATATTCTAAAAATCATTTGAACATTTTCTAAAAGCCATTTGAACAAGTTATAATCAAGATATCAAATTTTGGTTAACAGATCCTTAAGCAGCACATTCAGGAGTACCTACTGCAAAATTTTGACAAAATCCATTTTTGGCCGAAAATGACAAAAATTGTAAGTCTAAAGCCTTAAAGGATTTTTGGCCAAAAATACGTTTTCTCTCTGAACTAAAATTTAATGTGCCTAACTATTTAAGTACATCCAGAATAATACACAAGCACCAAGAAATGACCTCGAAAACCCATAAGTGGCGAGTAATTAGCATTGCAAAGGTAATTAAAATATTCTAAAAATCATTTGAACATTTTCTAAAAGCCATTTGAACAAGTTATAATCAAGATATCAAATTTTTGGTTAACAGATCCTTAAGCAGCACATTCAAGGTACCTATACTGAAATTTTGAACAAAATCCATTTTTGGCCGAAAATGACAAAAATTGTAAGTCTATTGCCCTTAAAGGATTTTTGGCCAAAAATACGTTTTCTCTCTGAACTAAAATTTAATGTGCCTAACTATTTAAGTACATCCAGAATAATACACAAGCACCAAGAAATGACCTCGAAAACCCATAAGTGGCGAGTAATTAGCATTGCAAAAGTAATTAAAATATTCTAAAAATCATTTGAACATTTTCTAAAAGCCATTTGAACAAGTTATAATCAAGATATCAAATTTTGGTTAACAGATCTTAAGCAGCACATTCAGGAGTACCTATACTGAAATTTTGAACAAAATCCATTTTTTGGCCGAAAATGACAAAAATTGTAAGTCTAAAGCCTTAAAGGATTTTTGGCCAAAAATACTTTTTCTCTCTGAACTAAAATTTAATGTGCCTAACTATTTAAGTACATCCAGAATAATACACAAGCACCAAGAAATGACCTCAAAACCCATAAGTGGCGAGTAATTAGCATTGCAAAAGTAATTAAAATATTCTAAAAATAATTTGAACATTTTCTAAAAGCCATTTGAACAAGTTATAATCAAGATATCAAATTTTGGTTAACAGATCCTTAAGCAGCACATTAAGGAGTACCTATACTGAAATTTTGAACAAAATCCATTTTTTGGCCGAAAATGACAAAAATTGTAAGTCTATTGCCTTAAAGGATTTTTGGCCAAAAATACTTTTTCTCTCTGAACTAAAATTTAATGTGCCTAACTATTTAAGTACATCCAGAATAATACACAAGCACCAAGAAATGACCTCGAAAACCCATAAGTGGCGAGTAATTAGCATTGCAAAAGTAATTAATATATTCTAAAAATCATTTGAACATTTTCTAAAAGCCAATTGAACAAGTTATAATCAAGATATCAAATTTTGGTTAACAGATCCTTAAGCAGCACATTAAGTAGTACCTATACTGAAATTTTGAACAAAATCCATTTTTTTGCCGAAAATGACAAAAATTGTAAGTCTATTGCCTTAAAGGATTTTTGGCCAAAATTCTTTTTCTCTCTGCACTAAAATTTAATGTGCCTAACTATTTAAGTACATGCAGAATAATACACAAGCACCAAGAAATAACCTCGAAAACCCATAAGTGGCGAGTAATTAGCATTGCAAGAGTAATTAAAATATTCTAAAAATCATTTGAACATTTTCTAAAAGCCATTTGAACAAGTTATAATCAAGATATCAAATTTTGGTTAACAGATCCTTAAGCAGCACATTCAGGAGTACCTATACTGAAATTTTGAACAAAATCCATTTTTGGCCGAAAATGACAAAAATTGTAAGTCTATTGCCTTAAAGGATTTTTGGCCAAAATTACTTTTTCTCTCTGCACTAAAATTTAATGTGCCTAACTATTTAAGTACATCCAGAATAATACTCTCCCTTAGTTAGCTCCCAGGGTGCACCACTCCCTCTGATTTTAATCTCACTGGATTAAAGACATTCTGCTTCAGATATCTTGCTGGTGGGCAGCTGTAATTCCTCGGTAGCTGCAAGTCACACCCAGTGCCTGAGATACAATAAGACAGCATCAGAAAAATCACTCTAAAATCAAATACAAATTATCACACACGTCTAGCAAGGAAGATGCATGCAGTCAACATAGACAATGTCTAGTTATTCTATTTCAGGACTTGGTACACAAGACTTTCAACTATGTTAATGCATGAACATTGATATATTCAACAAAGTTCAACTGAGTTAAATTCACTTAATATGGCGGGCGTGAGGCACTAGTTACACACCTAACATACGAAGGGAGAGTGTCAAAAAATTGACTCCTCTCTCCCGTACACTAAGTTATATACGAGGTGTATGGCAACTCAAAGAGGAATTATCATCTCGTGCATGTACTTACATATTCATTTAACTCAGCTGCGTCACACATTGGTCTATGGAAATCAGTGTCATGGATCATATTAAGTTGTTAATTCAATTGTTTACAATATAATCATTGTTCGAGCTTGCAAGGCAATAATCAAATTGATATCAAACACAGAAGCTCATAACATCTTTTCTCACATCGTCAGCAAACAAGGAACAAGGGAATACGGTACTCAGATTTTCCCGTTAGATTTTAGGCGATAAGAATTCATGTTTCTTTCAGAAGATTAATTACTTTCTAAAATATAAAACTGATAACAATATCAATACAATCGTCAGATTCTCTGATGGTTGGGAATCAAAATGTACTAACTTCAGTGGTAACAGTCAACTGGGTCCGCCTTCCAGGGCAGGGATACGAATCACTCCTCTATTGCAAACTCGAACACAAGAACTTTCGTGACAATTTTACTAAAAGTAAATACAGGTAAAGCTTTCAACATCACTCACAAATGATTTTGAAGGTTTCATGTGTAATTAGATTTATCTAACTTAATGTAACACATAACATTCATTCGCAATTTCAAATCTCATATGACAGGAGATACTAAGAGATATTATAGTCACTGTAAGAACACGAGAGAAAATGGAGGTCTCAGGCGTACTGAAGCGGTAAAAAAAACGAACGTGTCAGATGGGTAACTCAATAAAAAGTTATTGTTACATGTTTTATGGGCTTTTTATGGGCTATTGAGCGTAATATGAATCGTCTGATTTTACGATAATTATCATGTATGACTGTGACCAATACAGTCAAAATCTCCTGCCTATAATTGTTCGTGCAGTGGTGATCTTCCTTTTTGAACATAGGGGTCACATACACCATTCATCAGTCATTGGGGACCTTTTGCTCGTCCACGAATTTGCAGGACAGGATTCTACGGGCTCAGCATACACGTTGCACCGTTCTTTTAACACACAAATACAAATTATTACACACTGTCATATCTAAGGTTCTTATGTACCTTAAGCTTTGATATTTCGTCTTTAATTCACTCTCCTGAGAACTCGATATGCGTCAGCGCTGAATCAAACCGTCTTCCTCAAATGCAACAAGATTGTTCGCATCCTCTCTTGTGCGCACCGAGGAAAACAAATTATTCAGATCTTCTGTCTTGTCTTGATCTGAATCTGCATAACCACGATCTTCAAAACTCAGTACTGATAAACTCTTTAACGTGAGATCTGAACAAATTTTTACACCGACATTTCTTCCGACCACATGACTACTACACCCTCGCATTTTTCAGGTGAAACAAATACTTCAGTGTATGAAGTCAACATTAACTTATCGTTGATATTGTTTGGAGCTATTACAATACAACAAACAATCGTAACAACCCTACAATTTTTTTAAATTGAGAGATAATATTCTATTGCACTATGTGAAAGCCCCAACTCATTCTAACCAACCAACGAGGAGAGAATGATGACCACCATGTTCCATCTAGTCCTTATTGGCACTAGTTATCAGATGATATTGTTCTTTGGATTTAATTGGAATAAGGTTCAGTACATGGCGGGAGAAGACCAAACTTCATATATTACACTAGTGCCTATAGCAGAATGAGAAAGGAAACCAGGCGCACTGACTGGCACTGGCCTATAACCTGCAGAAGTATGGGCGAACGAAAAATCCCTAATGCCTGAAAATTTGTTTGTGTGAGTCATATAATAAAAAAAAATAACAGGTCAGTGAGCTTAACCTTTAATACTGTGTAGAGTGCGGGAGAACATTACACGTGGTACCATGGTGGACCTTCGGCAGTAACCTAACCATGTGAAGGAATGTCGGTAAGTCGGCACGGGATTATTCCTGGATGCTCCTGTGTAGGGATTGAGGTCTTGGAGGAGAAGGAGGGATAGGGGTCTTGGATGAGGAGGGATGGAGGGTTTGGAGGAAGAGGGATGGAGATCTTGGAGGAGGAGGGATGGGGTCTTGGATGAGGAGGGATAGAGGTCTTGGATGGAGGTCTTGGAGGAGAAGGGATAGAGGTCAGGGAGAGAGAGGGATGGAGGTCTGGGAAGGGAATGGATAGGAGTCTAAGAGAGAGGAAGAGATAGATGTCTAGGAACAATTGAGGTTATACAATTTCATTCTCTCAGAAACACGTCGACGTATGGAAAGGGAAAACACACGAAGACAGGAGGAGGAGGTATAGACTTCCTAGATGACCTTTTTCCATCTCTCCTTCTTCCATTCCCACAATCTGTCTCCCTCTCGCTCCCTCCAGCTTGTGTCTTGAGTCGCCCTCCAGGTCCACATTCACCCTTCGCTCACCCTCCTGATTCTTCGTTCGCGCGCCCTCTTGGTCACCCTCACCTCCGCCACTCCTCTTGCTCACCCCTCCTCCGACCTCCTATTCTCTTCTTTATCCTTTACCTGTTCACCATTGTGCCTAACCTCTGCTCACCCGCCCTCTTGGCTCTTGCCCACCCTCCGCCTTCCCGCCTGGCCATCTCGCGTGTGGCCTCAGGTTTTGCCGTGATTAAAGAGCCCAGATCAGCGGGATAAGAATTTATGGCTATGATTACTGGTATTACCGCTCACTCCACCCTCGACAGCTTTTCAATTTAGCTGTCCGCTTCACACCTCGACCCAGACTCCTTGCACGCATCTCAGACAACTCCGGGAGCAGCATCCTTACCCGCAGCCGAGAGCCAATGGGAATCAAGGATCTAGAGGAAGGATGGGTCGTGATTGGATGGTGTATTTGGGTGGGGGAGGAGCTCTGTGTTTTCAGGCTGGCTTGAGGGCACGACTCGCCACCTTGTAAAATATCTCTTATGATGGAGAGAGTGTGAGTCGGATGAAAGGAGATAATGAGTTATGGGGCCGATAGGGAAGAAGAAGAAGGAGAAGGAGGAGGAGGAGGAGGAGAAGAAGAAGAAGAAGGAGAAGAAGAAGAAGAAGAAGAAGAAGAAGAAGAAGAAGAAGAAGAAGAAGAAGAAGAAGAAGAAGAAGAAGAAGAAGAAGGCTGACGACGATAACCCGTCAGTGTTAATGAGTAAGAAAATGGAAGAGACGAGGGAAAAGATATAAAAAGAATAAGGAAAAAGAAGGCAATAAACGAGGGAACATGAACCAGATAATAACGGTGAAGAAATAAAGAGAAGAATAAAGTGGAAAGGGAGAGAAACGAATGATGAAATGGAACTGATAACAAAGATTGGATAGAAAAAAGGAGATAGATAGATTAGAGGTGGTGGGTGGGAAAAAAATAAGGAAAACAAGAAGAAATAAAACTCACGCAGAAGAAGTGACGTCAGTGTTACTGGGGAAAAGTCAGTCAGTCAGTCAGTTAGTTAGGAGACACAAGGGTCAGCATGTCAGAATTGTCATTACTGACTGCAGCGACGGTTATGTGTACTACTACTACTACTACTACTACTACTACTACTACTACTACTACTAATAATAATAATAATAATAATAATAATAATAATAATAATAATAATAATAATAATAATAATAATAATAATAATAATAATAATAATAATAATAATAATAATAATAATAATAATAATAATAATAATAATAATAATAATAATAATAATAATAATAATAATAATAATAATTAACGGTTTATTGAAAAGGTTCAACAGCCCGAAGTCTGAAAATATACATGAGACAAAAATTACTTATTACATACGAAGACATGGGGTAGGTGGGTCATTTGACAAAACTTTCACTCCTAAAAGGAGAAGGAACGTGAATTGAACATACATATTATTATAGTTTACAGTTGATGGTCCGGGCTGGTCTCTTGCCATACTGTGTGAGGTCACATAGGCCTCGTGGTTCAGTAACTCGTCCATAGGTGTTGATATGAAGGACCTCACACACGGACACACACACACACACACAGGTAGGTGTCCTTAAGCAGCTGTACTTACACATGCACGGCCCTTCTTTTAAGATTTACCTACTAATTCTCTCAACACTTGGCCACGGACACCCGACATAAATCCCAAGCTTCACACGACCACCGTATCGGGCGAGCCACTCTCCAGCTCAGATGGTATCGGGTTGGACTTATTTGGGAAGTGGAAGCGGTGTCCGTGCATGCAGGTCGACACATAAACACAGCGGCTCTGGGGAATGCGTGGTGAGAAGTCCCATCTGATGTGTGAAATGGAAGAGAAAAACAGGGAAGGTTTAATCAGGAACAGTAACGAAAGTAAAGGTTTAGGTACAAAAATACAGATACAGACCTAAAATGACACAAATAAAATAAATAAACAAGGTCATCCTGGGCACTACTTTATGATTTGCCAGGAGTCACTTTCCCAGGGTGCCATAATGTATGTGTGTGTGTACAAGGTCATTCAGAGGCAATGGCACTCCCCATTCTCGAGGTAGCAGGAGGACAGGGCACCGTGTTTCTCTGTTCTCACAATAAACTTGACCAACAAAAGAATTGCTGTAGGAAAGTTTTCACATCTGCCACTCCATGCAAGTTTCTCTCGTCCATCTTTCATTTCCTCTCTTCCACCTTCCATTCCAACGACTTTAATTCCTCGTCTGTTTTTTTTTGTTTACCTGTTTTGTATCGTATTTTCTCCTGATTTCTGTTTCTCATGTTTTATTCACTCGTATTAGTATTTTCCCGATTTCGTCTTATTATTATGATACGACTCGTGTGATGCTGTGGTCCCCTGAGTGAGAGAGGGAACCAGCAAGCAAGGTGGTGTTGCCTGGTGCATGTCCTCACCAGCCCTGGAGTGATGGGTCACGCATACCTCAGCTGCTACCACCCCCCCACCCCCCCCAGCCACCCCATCAGAGATGTGTACCATGATCGAACTGTGGGCGTCACGAGAACACGGATCTAATTACGGTACAGTTAAGTGTAGTCTTGACTCCATTTTAGCAGCCATATTTGTGTCGTATCTCAGATCAGTGATGGTTAGGAGAGAAAAGAAATGGTAAGAGTCTTCCTACAACATGTTCTTGATATCCTTCTTTATCTTTCCTTCTCATCTGTTTTGTATTTCCTTCTTTCGTCTCCAGCATCTCCGTCATTCGTTCTTATATTATTTTTTGTTACTTTTGGAACTTCATGTTACGTTCTAAGTGAATCTTTATCCATTTCCATATTTTTTTAGTATTTTCATATAAAAATATATATCTATTCACTCTACCTGTTCTTACCTCCTCAGTCGAACTTGATTTATTCTTATCTAATCTTTTCCCAATTCGGAGTTATGTTAACCGATGTCTCTCTCTCTCTCTCTATATATATATCGTCCTTTTCTCCTTCTCGGCCTGTGACTCACATAATAGAACCACTGAAATATCTAAATAACAAAAGATATTCTCGCAACAGTTTTGTGCATCAGAAAAAAAACCCGTTTAACTTCATATTTTCCTAGATTGTAGTCCTATACATCAACGCTGGCATATAATGACTTTGCTTTGACAATTCGATAGTTAGGAAGTGACGTAGAGTGATACAGATTGTGGTAAACTATTAAACGTAATTATATCGTTACTGTTTGCAGAATGCCGACGATCATTTAACCAAACTAAATGACGTCTTAGGAAGAGAGGTTCCAATAATGTTTCGTCGTTCCTTTGATACAACGATTTTTTTTTCTCCAAGCCTCAATTACACCCACCTCGTTCGTTCTTATTATATTTAACACGTTTTCTCGCGATGTTCCATAAATATTTCAGAGAGATTTCACAACACAACGGATAATCATTTTAATTGAAATTATTTCCTGCTCATTACTTACAAGGTAGATTATCAGTCTTGTGAAAACAAAAACAAAACACACACAACAAGAACAGCAACTAATATATATCCCTGGATAAATTATTTGTTTTTCTTCGCGTTAGAAAAGTCCCGGATCATTTATAAAGGTAATTACGACTTGAAATCTCGAAGTTAAATTTCACTCTAGCCAATAATAATAATAATAATAATAATAATAATAATAATAATAATAATAATAATAATAATAATAATAATAATAATAATAATAATAATAAAAGTACCAGTAAATAAGAAAAAAAGAGAGAGAGGAGGCGTAGGTGGAGAAGGAAGGGAGGTAAATAAGATGATGATAGAAGGAAAGAAACAGTTAAAGACGGAAAATAACAGAGAGAGAGAGAGAGAGAGAGGGAGAAACAAAACCAAGAGAGATAAATAGTTTGGAGAAGAAACGAAGGTTGTATAAAAAAACAAACGAGAAGACTAGAACAGACGAGTGTAAAAAAAAAAGACAAAACAAAGAAGAACTAAGAGAAATAAAGAAAATAAGAGATAATAGATAAATAAAGATAAAGGGGAATATTACGTCTAATTATACAAACAAAATAACACCTATTTTCCACCCTAAATTCGATGCGTTCATTAGTCAACAGTCAGGGGATAAAACTCAAATTAGACTTGGAGTGAAAGTATCGAGCTAAAGACGAGTCTCAGTCTAACTTTTGATGTAAAATTTGGTTTGTATTTCTATGCATTAACTAAATTCAATCATATAAGTACAACATCCTCACATCTTCAGTTAGGAGGATAAGATTTATAATTACGAGCCTCTGAGACTCGCGGGATTCCAGACTACGTAATTGATAATAACAATGTATGACTTACAGCCAGGCCTTACAGGTGGCAGCAGCTTCCCCAGGTGATCTATGTTAATGAATCTCGTGGGCCAGGTAGTTATTTGCTAAGGCAGGTGAGGTAATTAGGGATACAGAAGGTAATGACGCCAGGTTACCAACGGGTGATAATGTTATTTGTGGTTGTGCAGTGGGAAAAAATGATTTAATGGTGAGTGATTGGGTTGATTATATGTTGGTGAGGGAAGGTCTCGGGCGTGATTTAAGACACCTTGGTGTTCCTCGGTCAGTTTAAGCGAGGCGACGTTAGGTAGGCGCAGCTCTATAATTATTCTGCGTATATTACCTCTTTTTAATATGGTATTAATTTCGTCAAGCTTATGAGATAAATTTGGGAGCAGGAGCTGCCGCCACGACCTTCTGCAGTATCAATGCAGTGCCTGGTTCAGGGCGCATGTGCCAATTTACGCCTACACACCTCCAACTATTGTATTAAAACAATAGAATTTGCACAGTTAAAGGCTCCTTTATTGTCTATTCTGGAGTAATTGGTGGGCATGAAATTCCCATCTTCTATTCATACTGAGAGATTTCCCATTTTCTGTCACACACTTCCTGCGAACAAAGAGAACGCAGGGACCCGGGGTAATCCGTAGACAATGGACTCCCGGACCGTGCAAATTCTGGCAACAAGACTACATTGCAGTCTCCACAGGCCAGAAACTCATGCAGCTTTAACAACAAAAGCTAGGTGAGAGCTCTGGCGGCGGCGTGCTGGACTAGACCGCACCTAATTGATTGTAATTAGTCTAGATGGGCGCGGTATTCTTTGATGTCGACGCTGGTGGGCCGGGCGGGCCGCCCTGGGCTGGCATAGCTCATCCTGGTGTGCCCGGCGCACTCTACAGCTATTTTATCAGTTTTCGGACATACTTCAACACTGTAATGTGTCCGGGCAGAGTCTGTCGGTATTTACCCGCAATTTACTCCGAGTCAGACTTGAGTTTAAGGGTCATACTGCAATCGTGTTGAAGTTGTTTTTCGACAACATATAGCCTGGTGTGTGGCGAAGTAAAATGAACTATGTTTAGATTTCGGCGTTAGTAAAAATCCGATCATATAGCTTAAATATACCTGGATACCGAGAACACCTTAGCTACAGTGTCGGAGAGTCGTGAGTCCGGGGAAAATCATTTATTTACAGCCATATTAAACGAACGAGAGAGAGAGAGAGAGAGAGAGAGAGAGAGAGAGAGAGAGAGAGAGAGAGAGAGAGAGAGACTGAATGAAAACGAACTGAACGCTCATAAAGGGTAATTGAATAAAAAAAAAGGTGTTGTTTGGCGCTGTGCAGGGCGGCGTGTGAGAGTTATGAATGTTAACAAGAATGTTGGATGATATACACACGACGTTTACTGTCTGGGACCATCGTAGGGCCAGGCTAGGCGGCCAGTCCTACTAGCTGATGTGAGGGCCAGCCCTCCTAGCTGGTGTGAGGTCCAGCCCTCCTAGCTGGAGTGAGGGCCAGCCCTCCTAGCTGGAGTGATGGCCAGCCGTCCTAACTGGTGTGATGGCCAGCCGTCCTAACTGGTGTGATGGCCATCCCTACTAACTGGTGTATAGGAGCTCTTGGGGTGATAGTAATAAAAGCACTATTAAAGAGGTGGTGGTGATGGTAGGGTGGTAGTAGTATTGTGGTAGTGGTACTGTGGTAGAGGCAGTGGTGAGCAGGTGGTAGTGGTGAGGGTGGTAAGTGGTGAGGGGTTCAGGGTGATAATGTTACTAAGGTGAGTGTCTGTAATAACACACACGGGGGAGTTCCTGGCAGTGGTAATTCATGTGAAGGTGACAGTATCGTGTTGGGGTGGTGGTGAGGTGGTAGTGACTGTGGTGGTGATGGATAGGGTAGTGGTGGTGATGGATGGGGTAGTGGTGGAGCTGGTAGGGGTAATGATGGTGATGGTAGGGGTACTGGTGGTGACGAATGGGGTAGTGGTGGTGATGGATGGGGTAGTGGTGACGAAAAACTTCCTCCCAGAATCTCAATGTGACTTTAGACTATCACGTGGCACTACTGACATGATCTTTGCTGCCCGCCAGATACAGGAAAAGTGCAGAGAGCAGCGTCGTGACCTGTACATGGCCTTCGAGTCAGTCAACAGGGAAGCCTTCTGGAGAACCCTCAGCCGTTTTGGCTGCCCATCGAAATTCATCGCCATTGTGAGGCAACTCCACGATGGCATGAATGGCAGTGTCCTGCAAAATGACATACAGTCTGAGTTCTTCTCCCTCCAAACGGGGGTAAAACAAGGCTGTGTACTGGCACCAACTCTCTTTTCCATTTTCTTGGCTGCCTTCCTTACTCGTGCCAGTGCCAATGTTGCCTGTGGGGTGAACGTCCAGTACCGAATGAAGGGTCTTTTCAACATAAAACGACTCCAGGCAGGAACAAAGGTATCGGCAGCTTCCATTACTGAACTTCAGTATGCAGACGATCTCATCCTTTTCGCTCACACGGAACGCTACCTACAGGAGATCCTGAACACCTACACAGATGCGTATGCACACTTCGGTCTTGAGGTGAATGTACGCAAGACTCAGATTCTTTTTCAGCCTGCCCTGGTTCAGCCACATCTCCACCATCCATCCAGCTTAATGGTACTACCATCTTTAATGTTACCCACTTTCAGTATCTCGGCTTCCACCTGTCCACCACCGCGGATAATCGATGAAGAGATTCAACATCGGATCAGATGTGCATCTGAAGCCTTTGGAGGACCGGTGTCTTCAGCTATAGGGAGCTGAAATTATCTACAAAGTTGCACGTGTATCGAGCAGTGATCCTCCCCACCCTGCTATATGGCAGAAAGACATGGATCACATACAGCAGACACCTCAAGGCACTCGAAAACTTTCACCAATGTAGTCTACGTTCCATCCTCCGAGTTCGTTGGGAAGACAAGAGAACAAATGCCAGTATTCTCACGACACCAACTGTAGGAGCATCGAGGCTACTATTATCCACAAAAAACTACGTTGAACTGGCCATGTTACCCACATGGACGACAGTAGACTGCCAAAGCAGCTACTTTACAGTCACCTAACGAATAGTAAACGTAACGTTGGCGGGCAACTGAAAAGGCATAAGGATAGTCTTAAGACAAACCTGAAAAGTGCCAAATCGACCCCCTCACCGTAACGCTTGGAGGAGTACCACACGAGAAGGTGTCAATACTTTCGAGTTAGCCTGACTGCAAACCGAGGCAAACAAGCGGCAACACCAGAGAGACGCTGCTTCCACCCCTCCTGCACTAGATGTAACCCTCCACATGTGCAACATCTGTGAACATCCTTAATATCTCATAGAATTTTATCATAGCTGGATGATCGTCATACTCGATACCGAGTGACAGCAAAGTATTAGTAGTTGTAGTAGTAGTAGTAGTTATAGTAATAGTGGCGTACAATGGTGGTAATGGTTATGATGGTGGTGTAATTAATGGTTGTAGTAAAAGTCATGATGGTGATAGTTGTAATGATTGTAATAGTAACAACCATGATTTTTAAAGTGATGGTAGACGCTCGAGTAATAGTAGAAGTCACATGTAATGGTAGTAGTGGTAGTAGTAGTAGTAGTAGAAGTAACAAACGCGACAGGGATGGTGGTGGTGATGGTGGTGGTGGTGGTGGTGGTTAGGGTAATACTAGTGATCGAGATGCCAGGGCTCTTGATAATACAGACACTGAAGTAAGTATATGTAATAGGTATGATTATGAATCCGTTCCGTGGTATGGCGTGTACAGCTCCCCGGAAACACAACATTACCTAATACAAAGGCTTCGTTTTCTTTCATCTTCTTCTATCTATCTCTCTTTAAGCCAGATGCATAAACCACTCTTTTTTTTTAGTATAATTCAACTCGTTAAAAAAAAAGAACGTTCTTATTCACCTTGATCCCTCACCTTCAGTTCCCATTCAAGGTTTTATTGTACATAATTGTTACTAAATTGTTATGTCTTCCTTCTGTAAATAAAGCTAAATATAAGGAGTAATGATACTATTGATACTTATTTCGTGAAATAAGTATCAAAAGAAATTATTTGGTAACGAAATTGTCGAAATATAATTATTGTTGGTATTATAAAATGGAATATGAGCGTAAATGCTACTTAGTAATCGCAATGAGACAGCTGTATACATCTTGTTATGTACATTTTAATATTTCAGCAAACAAAAGTTCTAAAGAAAAGGAAAGAGAGAATGAGAGAAAAAAGGTGAGAAATAGTGTTGGGGAGAACACACGCCGTCTGATACAGTACAGCTCTGTTGACTGACTCGGGGCTCAAGGTATTGCTTAGCTGTTCTCTGTCACTATACACACGTCTCACATCACTGTCTATTATCATTACCTCTCTCACTTTCCTATTTGATGCTTCTGTCACACTTAAAACTCGTCTGTCATCACTTTCCTTCACAAACACACAAACGACCTCACTAATCCCACATTGCCCTGCCCTCCTCCCCACCCAACAGGAAAACATAATACGGAAACGATACACAACACATAGTCTGGTCTTACTGGAGTGTGAAGAGGCGTGTGGCTTAAATTCAGCAGTAGGTCAAATTATCCACAATAATTTTTTTGTGAGTAGTAAATAAAAACTAATGAACTGACCTACTTAATTGATGGTATTTCAAAAGCGATTGGAATAACTTGTTGATGTGGATATTTTGGTGATGGCTGTTTATACGGTTCAATAACCTATAACCTATAACCTATAATAACTCTGCACAACGACAACAACTACAACTTTATAGATGACAAAAACAAACCTGTCATCTTATTTTACTCCCTTGATATAATGATACAGATACGAAGTGAACAACAACAAAGGTACTGACTCCAGGCTATATCAAGAGTTTGTCTCGACCTCTACGCTATGTACAGAGTGTTGCGTTAATTCCCATGGCGTATAAAACGATAGTCCTTAACACAGGATGAGACGAAATAATACTTCTCTTTCTATTTGTCTTTATTTAATTTAGTCGTTTTTATCTGTTTAATATTTCTAGCCCTTATTCTTCATTTTCATATTATCCTTCTCGTCTTATACTAGTCTTCCGTCAAATTTCCTGTTGTCATGCGCTAAATCTTCCCGTCATGCATCAAATTCTTCCAGTTACGCGTCAAATTCTTCCTGTCACGCGTCAAATTCTTCCTGCCATGCGCCAAATCTTTCCCGTCATGCACCAAATTCTTCCATACAGTGTTTCACCCAGTCTGCCAGGAATGGGGATTATACTTCTACTCTTCACAATAGACAACTTCCCCTGTAGTTTCATTCTCCTTACTCATTCCATGTCGCCGTGTTAAGATGTCCACACGTGCTAGGTTCATCATACTCTGTTACACCATTACAAATACTTCGAAATGATTAGACTCTAATTGCGTTTTCTGGCTTTGTTTTCTGCTTCTGTTGTTTGTTTACGTTTCAGCCGGAGTTTCTTGTGTATAAAGGTGCAAGTTTTCATTCCGGAGGTGAAGTGAGGAGCGGTGTTGTCACTGTCTAGGCCATAAACCTGTAGGGAGTGTGAGAAGGACGTCTACCTCTCTCTCCCTCCCTTCCTTCCCTCCCTCCTATCTCTCTCCACCATCCGCCCATTCCTCTCCATCTTCTTCTCCTGATATCCCTCTTTCTCCTTCCCTCCATAGCCTCTTTCTCTCTCTCATTCTCTCTCTCTAACCCCTCCCTCCTCTTCCCCTCTAACCTCTTCGCCCCTTCTTCTCTCTCCCCCCTCCTATCTTTTCTCCTCCTACCTCTCTCTCTCTTTCTCTCACCCTTCCCTCTTCTTTTCCTCCTACCTCTCTCTATCTCCTCCTCCCACCTCTTCACCTCCTACCCCCCTCTCTCTCCCCCCTCCCACCGCCACTTCACGCCTCGTTAGCCATTACAGAAGGAAAAGCATAATAAACAATCATGAATGAGAGAGTGGGATAACTATCAATAGCAACCTCCCTCCCTCCCCCTCTCCACAAGCTCCCCCTCCAATGCAAATGACACTCGGGGCATTGATTTGGTCTTGGTGGTGAAGAATTTATTGCGGCAAATTAATGGTAAAGGACTAACTTTATGGGATTTTTTTTATGGGGGGGGGGGAGGGCTGTTTTAAAGACGGAGGAATGTTGTGTTGTCTCAAAGGAACGAGTTGCGTGTGTGATGTGTGGTCGGGAGATGATATTTTCTTGAGGGGAAACACGTGTAGTACCTAAGACGACACCTTTACCTTAAATATTTATGCATTATATTCAACATAATTCTATAGACAATGAAAAAATATTAATCATGACTTAAGACAATAAGTTTTAATATTTTTTATAATATTTTTTGGGGGGATATTTACAACCACGCTCCAAACACCACTGATAAAGAGGAAGGAAACTATTTCTTTTTTATCTTAATCTTGTTATTAATTAAACCTTTACCAAACGTTTGTGTTTATAAATGTCGTCAGTATCACAAGAACACGACTAGCGGTGGAGAGATGCAACATATCAATAAGGATAAAACTAAACAAAGGAGGTTAAGAAACAGATTCATCTCTTATATTTCTAAACTAAAAGAAGAAATTGAAGACGTAAAGGACCAACTGGCCTCTCGTGGGTGTGGTGGAAGGTGTGGCCGCCCCCTGTAACATAAGCTAGAGGCGTCCAGACGACTATCATCAGCCCACCCGTGAAGTGGTCAGCGTGACGGAGGCCTGACACTCACTCCACTTGCCCCTGCACCGGAGTCTTAGAACATCCTATTATAATTTCTTCACCACACCTTCTACCCGTGACGACTAACTCTGAAAACTGTCTCTATGACTCTCCGCTGAACAAACTCCATACTGTTAATTGTTTCAAAGATTCTTGTATGCTATGATCTTATTTCCCAACTAGAGATGTGAGAAAATCCCTGCCAGGATAAATTTAATCCCTACAGTCCAGTCGGGAGTCTCGAAACTTTGTACGCTATTTTTTAGTTTAATTTCTTGTCATTATTATCTATTAATGTGGGAAAATATCAAGTTGGTATAATGAACCTAACCTAACCTAACCTATCCTAACCTAACCTAACCTATCCTAACCTAACCTAACCTATCCTAACCTAACCTAACCTAACTTTATTCCAAGACACATAACTTAATACATATGTGATTAACCTAAGCTCATAACCAACAGAGCTTTATTTATGTTTGAGAAAATAAACATTAAACTCTGTGCCCCTAACTTAATGAACGCGACATTCTCCAGTCTAAGTGACACGAACTAAAAAAAAATCGGTATTCTCACTAAACCCAAAATCTGGGAACTGGTCATCATCACCCATACGCTCCCCGGACACAACCTGACCTGACTTGATCTGACCTATACTGTATAAGGTAGATATGGTGGAGTAGGAGCCTCTCACCACTGTCACCTGTCTACCACAACACCTCTTAGTCCCTTAACAGCCCTCGTCTAAACACACACACACACACACACCTGCCACGACCAATAACATGTAGGATATGACACCTGTTCAATTGTTTGGATAGATCAGTTCCTAGAGATGAATAGATATATTTACTGTTTATAAGAATAATTTTGTAAACATAGATTCCAATTAACTGAAACGTTAAGCTTACACACTGGACCATGGTTTACTGTGATAATGGCCCAACGACCAAGACCATGGACCATCAGGACCATGAGCACCAGGGTTACACACCAGTGGGACACCAGGGCCATGGGCACCAGGGTAACACACCGGTGGGACAACAGGACCATGGACCATCAGGACCATGGGCCACCAGGGTAACACATCAGTGGACCACCAGGACCATGAGCCACCAGGGTAATACACCGGTGGACCATTGAGACCATGGACCACCAAAATAACACACCAGTGGACCACCAGGACCATGGGCCACCAGGGTAACACACCAGTGGGCCACCAGAGTAACACACCAGTGGGCCACCAGGGGGGCGCCCCTGTCACCCGTGGCCGCCGTAAAATCGGTGGTGTTTGGGGCCCCCGGGGTGCTCGGCGGGGGCCCGTCAGGCCTTGTTAAAAGAAAATTTGTCAATGCAGACGCTGTTGGGTCGATACTGTGGTGGTGGTGGTGGTGGTGGTTTAGTGGTAGTGGTGGTGGTGGTGGTGGTTTAGTGGTGGTGGTGGTGGTGGTGGTGATGGTGGTGGTGGTTTAGTGGTAGTGATGGTGGTGGTGGTTATGGTGGTGGTGGTGGTGGTGTAGTACTATT
>NW_024730668.1:20966265-20987069 GCF_018991925.1 Homarus americanus
TTTGTGTCTTAGCTTGTTCTTGCTTGTCTTAGCTTGTTCTTGCTTCTCTCAGCTTGTTCTTCCTTGTCTCAGCTTGTTCTTGCTTGTCACAGCCTGCTCTTGCTGGTCTAGGTTGTTCTTGCAGCTTGTTCATGCTTGTCTCAGGGTGTTCTTGCTTGTCTCTGGTTGTTCATGCTTGTCTCTGGTTGTTCTTGCTTGCGTCAGGTTGTTCTTGCTTGTCTCTGGTTGTTCTTGCTTGTCTCAAATTGTTCTTGCTTGACTCTGATTGCTCTTGCTTATCTCAAATTGTTCTTACTTGTCATTATGCTGTGTTTTGTACCTTTGAACACGAATAAGTTCTTTAGTTTCTGTTCACTGTTCATCGTAAAATATCAACTACTGGTATAAATCTATGATAATAAATCTATTCCAGTATATAATTTGTTTCTCAGGTATATTTCTAAACTATGATATTTATTTTTTTATAAGTTTTAATCGTCATTTTTTTAAGAGTCAATGAAAAGTAATTAAAGATGTGGGGACAATAAGTGTGTGTGTGTGTGTGTGTGTGTGTGTGTGTGTGTGTGTCCGCGTTGCTTTTGTTTTCATTTGTGTGGGATCATCGTGGACACACCGCCGCCTTGTTTTTCCACCTCTTCTGATTCCTTCCTCTGCTCTCAACCTCGTCAGCTAATAGAGCAACACAGCGATTGATGACTTTGTGCATCACTTAAATATCCGTATAAAAATCTAACCTAACCCCTCAGGAAGTGTTAATGTGGTTATAATCTTCAAGTGAAATAAACTGAGACAAGTGATTTACCATTTCCACCTCTATCTGAAGACACATAACATCTAATTTACTTTCTAATAACCTACGTCACAAAGACAACAGTACAGCTGAAATAACGTAACAAGTATGCGTACAAGGAATCAATTATCGTGACTACATCATCTGTTCCTGTACTCTGAGTTAAAGACATTAGTGACCCGAAGGTAAGGTAGTCGTGCTGCAGAGTCTTGGCGTTGGCGACACTGGTTAGGCTGTTGACAGAGAAAAGTGGTGGTGTTTATCCGTGGGGGCAGCACCGTCGCTTGCATGGTTGCTAATTAGTAAAATACCTAACCCGTCTACTGTCGCCAGGTGTAGTGAACAGGTGAGGAAGTTCCCCTTTTCTTTTATCAGTTACAGTGTCGTTGTTTACCTGACCTCAGACTCGCGGAGGACTGTGAGAGGTACACGACTTGTGACGTGTGTGTTGAGTGCGGCACATACTGTACACTCAAGTCGAAGCCAGAGTTTATCGTTGTTTTTTTTTAAGGATTTCAGTTTAGTTTAGTTTTATCCAGTAAAATCGTCATACGTGTTTTGATTCAGCATATGCAGGTGTATAGTTCAGCATATACAATAGATAGACAATGCAGCTACACCTCTCTGTCTGCACACACACACACACACACACACAGTAAAAAAAAAAGTGATGAACAAATGACAAACTTCTCTCTAATGTAATGTCTTCATCACTTTTGTTTTTCTTTTTGTTTCTTGTGTTTTAAATTCTGTCTCCTCTCTGTGTTTTGTTGTTGTAATTCTTCAATAATATCTGCAGTTAGTATTCTCTGTTGTGTTTTATGATAGGAATATTCTATTCTTCACAGTAATTAAACAAAACTAAAACGCTCCTTAGTGGACACTGTCTATTAACCTCTGAGAACAGCAGGAAAATGATCAAGCAATGCACAACCAATAAGGGACTCGCGCACACCACTGACAGAGACATGTTGACCAATCATGAAGTGGGATAATGATGACGTCACGGGTTAATGTTGACAAATCAGACCCAGTGTAATATTGTGTCCCACGAGATGTTTTATTATTTTTCTTGAACTTTGTACATTGAACCACTAACTGTATTTATGTCATGCCGTAACTCTTAATTACTGTATTATGGTCCGCCTATTTCACGTATCTTCTTCTGCATCATATAAGTAACTCCTATACTTAAGGCTTACTTAATGAGCACACTCACTAACTCACATTTTCTGAAGATTTTGATGTACGGTACTAAGCCCCAACGCTCAACACATGGCAGGTGGCGTCTAACAAGGCTGTATTAATTAAAGTAAGTCATTATTATATGTTTTTTCTGAAGTTATGAGGATTATGTCTTGAGACATACGCTGAAGATCAACTTATTCCAGTGTCTTATGCCCCAGGTTGGTGCTGAGCCAACGATCAACAATTACGTAAGATAATATTCTCAGTTATTTAAATTGTTTTATTTTTTGTTATTCAGATGCAAAAAAGACCGTAAGTTTGTCGATAACATCAGTGAAGGATTCAGTTTGTTGGAGGAGTAAGGAAACTGATATTTTTGTCAGGTTAAATTTTATTAGCGAGTGTACGAGTGTGTAAGGTCACCAAATTCATTAAGTTCGAAACGTGCAGATTATATTTTCTTGTAATAAATAAATATATATATATATATATATATATATATATATATATATATATATATATATATATATATATATATATATATATATATATATATATATATACCTGGTACAGTGTTTTCTTTCTCCGTGGCCATTAGGTGTTGTTAAGTGTTAAGGCACCGTACATTACCGTGGTCATCACTCGGCTGTCACGAGGTAGTCACCAGGAACTAGCGTGAGCGTTGACAACCCTGCCTCCACACACGTCAGAGACACCTTCACCCGCCGCTACAATACCCGCCTCTGAGGGACGCTCCTCCACCTTGGTAACATTGGTCGCACAAAAGCGCGACAGTTGGCCGCTTGAGTCACCCCTGAATACGACAATCAACAGAACATGGGATGCAGCACCTCAACACTCCTCACCATTGTCACCTGAGGCCGCAGGACGTCTCTCGCTCTCCTTAAAATCCACACAAAATCGCCCAGGTTCTCGCCCTACCACTTTCTACCTCAACCAGGACCCCTGCAGACGTCCAGCAGAGAGAGAAATAAAAAGAGAGAGAGAGAGAGAGAGAGAGAGAGGCCCTTCCATCCCTAAGAACCAACAAGGTCCTCTCTTCCGCCTTCTCAGCTTCGACTCTGGCGGGCTGACAGAAGGTGGTGGTGGTGCTTAACAGCCAAGACACGCACAGGTAGCAAGGAGCCTCATTCAGACGGATCACTATGAATGTGATAAAATGCTAGGGGCCACCGTAGTTGAAAAATCACCGACCATAAGGGTTAGTTCGCGATACGGTCTTGGGGGAGCCGGGGTGGTGGGTCCTGCTGAATGCGACAATCAGCAGTACACGCCCGGGTTGGGTTGCCTCCAGCCCCACCACGATTTATTCCTGTCGGAGCTCTTTAAACGCGCGTTCGTGCGGCTTCTGAACTCCCAATTTACTTAATTGTGATTTCAATAGATCCTTTAGGATGGTGTAAAGGCTAATGATAAGCCACTCAGGTGAAGTTGTAAGTGAGAAAATGGGTCTGGCAGTGATGTGGAGAGGAGGCGGCCCCGCGCTGGCTTGCACCACCGGCCCACGGGGGGGAGGGGGTTCCGCCATAAATTAGCCAACACAAAAGTTTGTTGTGGCAGAGACGGACAATGGACAGGATAAACACACGCAAGGAGCCTCTTATCCCTCCCAGTTCCTCCCACCAACTTGTCTCCGCTCCTCCCTCCCTCTCCCTGTCTCTCTTGCTCTCACCTGTGGAGTGAGTTTATTTGGAGAATTTTTCATCGTAGGAGAATGTGTCCAGGAGATACAGAGATAGAGAGAATGTATGTGTATGTGTGTGTGTGTGCATACGACTTTATAGTGGTCATGTAACGTTGCAAATCTCTCTCTCTCTCTCTCTCTCTCTCTCTCTCTCTCTCTCTATTAGCTCGTCATTCCCAAAGATCAATGTTGTAGTTCACCTAAAGAGTCTACATTACATACCAAAGTCAACGCAATAATTATGTACCGTATATATACAAAGCGTGAAGAATATTAATTTCCTTATTCAATTGTCAATATTGTTTTTATCGTTTGTAAAGACAAAAAATCTGTTCCCACAATGACTTAACCCGTTTAGTATGATGATTTAATCCTTTTAATACGATGATGTCACCCCCTGGATACAATGCCACCCCCTACCCTTATTATGATGACTTAACCCCTTGAGTATGATAACTTATCCCTGGAGTACGATAACCCTCCCCCTCCCAACCTGATATGAAAATTACTCTCTGGATCATTAATAGAATAAGATTGTTTAGTTAGTTTTGACTCCACAGCTAAGACATCACATACAACATAAACAACAGAAACAACATAAACAAAAAAACAAGCAACATAAACAACACAAACAACATAAACAACATAAAAAAACCCAAACAACATATTATCAGTGAGATGGATAAGGCTGATTGGATGACTTAACCCCTTGATTAATATGTCTTAACCCCTTGAGTACGATAACTTAACCTCATGAATACGATCGCAATATACGCACGACCCCAGACAAAGTAGCAACATAGGTACGACTCCAGAGAAAGTAACAACATAGGTACGACCCCAGAGAAAGTAACAACATAGGTACGACCCCAGAGAAAATAACATAGATACGACCCCAGAGGAGACATTCGGAGCACGTTGAGATTAACAGCCCAGTCTAAATCACCTGATGATTATAAACCCTAACGCTACCTTAGGGTGGTTTGGTTAGGTTAGATTAGGTTAATTTATCGTTAGGTTAAGTTAGATTAACGATAGATTTGCTTAGGTTAGGTTAGACTAGATTAGGTTATGTTAAGTCAAAGTTAGGTTAGGTTTGGATAACGTTAGTTTTAATTAGGTTAAATTCGGTTAATTTAGCATTACTGTGTTTTATTACAGATATCTTCACCTAACCTAACCTGACCTGACCTGACCTGACTTATAACCCTAGATAGAACTAGAGTGTAATGTATATTAAACAGGCGAATAATTAAACTGGAGGATTGATCTTCAGTTGATTAGAATACATTTACCGACACCCACACACACATGAATACGAAAGACAAAGTTGGTCTAATTAGAAACTATCATTGAAATACCAAATAATCCAAATGAAACCAAAACATTCATCTAATGATTCACTACCATCATTAATATTCTTTAATCTTCATTTCTCTCAATATTCAAATTCCACGTCTTCTACGACTCGTCTTCAGCGGACAAACTCACAAAAACAAACCAAATAGAACCCAAAGAGATG
The DNA here is from genome assembly GCF_018991925.1 of Homarus americanus. Lineage (NCBI taxonomy): Eukaryota > Metazoa > Arthropoda > Malacostraca > Decapoda > Nephropidae > Homarus > Homarus americanus. Next base: position 20,971,471 of record NW_024730668.1, read on the forward strand.
ATTGCGGTACGCCACACGGCTCTTCCTCCTGGTTTATTATGATAGCTCACCTGGTGGGATCAGACCCCAGCGGTGGCAGGTATGTGCACGATGTGGTCTACATGATTATTGTCCACAATAATATGCTGGATCGTTCTAGGGTCGTCCGGCCTGGTCACTATTTATTAAGGTGATGCTCCGTTGGTCAGGGATGTGGCGGTGATTATTACTGGAAGTGACTAGTCAGTGGAGGCAAGGTTAAGAGAGAGAGAGAGAGTCGTATCTACAGGGGCACTGAAACTCAACATAGAATTACAAAAAAGTTTCAGAGTTAAAAGAAAAAGAAGACAATCCACGACAAACAAAAGTAATCAAGTGTAATGAACCCTGACGGCCATTATGCAGATTATTACAAAAGAAATATTAAACTACAGGTTATTTGTCTAACTTGTAAGATGTGGATGAAAGGTGAGAAAACCAGTAAGAGGATGAACGTGTCTCTCTCTCTCTCTGTGTCTGTCAGTCTGTCTCTTGTTGCTCACGAGCTCGGATGACATTCACTCGATCACCTGCCGCTTAGTATTTAGTGGGACACACACACACACACACACATATGCATACATGTTTCTACAGAAAGAGAGAGAGAGGGGGGAGGGAGGGAGGGAGGGGGGGCACACAGCACTCCCCCAGAGGTATGCCAAGACTTAGTAGCGGGCATGTCTGGTATGCCCCTGCTGGTATGCCTCCGACCCTGCTACAGCCGTTTACATTATCATAAAATCTGTGAACAAGAATACTGGAGATTTTTCTACGTGGAGTGTGTGAGTGTGGTCGAGGTTAAATAGCCGTAATTATTTAGGTTGTCGGTGGCCTGGTGGGTGGAGTAGTGGGTGGGGGTGGTGGTGGGTGGGGTGTTGGTAGTGGGGGGTGGTGGTGGTGGGTGGGGTGGTGGGTGGTGGTAAAAGTTGAAGGTGAAGTTGGGAAGTAGTGGGAAGGATAGGTTAGGGTAGGTTAGGGTAGGTTAGGTTAGGGTAGGTTAGGTTAGGGTAGGTTAGGGTAGGTTAGGGTAGGTTAGGTTAGGGTAGGTTAGGGTAGGTTAGGTTAGTTTAGTGTTATGGTATTTAACACAATCAGGTGAAATAAACCGGGGTGGCTAATCTTCAGCTGATCCATGTTTTGGCGTTGGAAGACTGCAACAGTGGATGGGGGGAGGTAAGGAACATGGTCGGGATGCAGACCATGGTTAAGACACACACACACACACACACACACAACACGCAGTCCCTCCCCTCCATGGTCCCACGGTGGTTCAGGGGGTTTGTTTCCTATCCACCCCCACTCATTACCGACAATTTCCCCCACTTTGGTGCTGAGGGGCGACAACTATTCATCCTGGTCTTATCTGATCAACGAGTGTGTTTTAGGTCACTTGGTAAAACATTCTTCTTCTTCTTCTTCTTCTTCTTCTTCTTCTTCTTCTTCTTCTTCTTCTTCTTCTTAGGAACTTTTAATCTGTTTTTAATAATTCACATATTTAGTAGCTGCCATGATCCTGTTTTTCAGCATGTGTGTGTGTGTGTGTGTGTGTGTGTGTGTGTGTGTGTGAATGACCTTAACACTTGACACTTAAAACGCACGAGGTAAACAAACATTAATGATCACTCGTAAGAACTTCAAGACTGTACCATCACTACCAGTTACATAATGAACAACAACTGTACCATCACTATCAGTTATATGAAGAACAACGTCACATCAGCAAGAACAACAAGTACCACAACATTAGCAGTAGCTGAGTAAACACTAAGAACACTACCAGCGAGAGTACCACCATCACCTAGACACACACACACCATTTGTAACAACAGAAACAACAACTGCAAGTGATGCAGCCACCCACCATCATCTGGCCACACACACACACGTACACTGACACGCTCGTACAACAACAGACAAACAGACAGACAGGTAGACAGACACCAGCCTATAATGTTCAGCTGGAAGGCCAAGAGACACGACAACGCTGGCACGACAAGGGTCTGTAAACCAAACCCCGAGATCCAATCTAGATAGCAGTCACCTATACCTTTATTAAACGACGACGAATGGGTGAGCATTAAAGACGAGAATGAGAAAAATCTCTCCCGCCATCAGAGATAAAGTGTCTTACGAAGAGAGGTCTCTCAGGGGGGATGGTGGAGAGAGAGAGAGAGAGACGAGAATTCATCATGACTAATCGGAGACGATGTTTACATTCGCTGACTAATTGCGACTGTCACCACCAGATGTCTCCGGCGTAGTCGCGGGAATATATAGCCGGGTCACACACCGGCGTGTCCGCGTAAGGCGATACTCGGATTTTGGAATAATAAAGAGTAGTTCTTTATTGGCTCTGGTTAGGCTTCACGGGTCTGGGACTCTCTCCAGTATCACACTCAAGACTCTATCTGGACGTTTAAAGTTTATTATTACTCATTAAATCATCCACAAACGACTGCCTGGCATATCTTTTTACGATAATATAACCACCAACCTCTCTTATTGACGCATATCCTGAGAGTATAAATCATTATTATTAAACGTATAGTAATTAATCTGAAAGAAAACTAGAACGTAAAGCCTTCAACAGAGTCGTGAGTGACATGTGAACACTGATCATATCTCGGTGGTGGAGCAGAGACAATATTATTATTATCCGTCTTGGTACACAGGCCATGATGAACACCTTGGTCTGTCTCACCACAGCTACAGTGACGGAGGGCTTCAGTCACGTCAGGATATACTGCACTTCACTAGAAACTGTATGTCACACCATCAAAGGCGTGCTTTCTTTTGCCGTAATAATAATAATAATAATAATAATAATAATAATAATAATAATAATAATAATAATAATAATAATAATAATAATAATAATAATAAATATATAATTACTACAACTACGACTACTACTAACCACAATTTTACATCAATCGTTCGTGGATAATCAAATTAATAAATCCGGGCTCGCGTGAACACAACAAACAACACAGAATTTTACTATAGACAAATAATAAGATGAAAACACTATACACAGCCACAACAAAGGTTCATACGCTATACAAAACTATGAGGATGAGTGTTTAGTTTCTGAGGGAATAACAGAACACCGAGAAGGTTTAGATGGTGTGTAACAGGGGGGGTTTCTTGTGACTGTTCCTGTTTGTAGCGTTGAATGTCATTGGTGTCCCTGAAGGAAGTCTACTAATGTCTGTTTATGGATGATATTAAGCTGATAGTACGGGTGAGGTTGTCATCTGGTTTTCGGGATGCATGTCTGGGATTAAAGAATAAAGTGTGGAGAATGAAACAGTTAAATAATGAAAAATAAAACTGAATAACACGAAAAGATAAAGGATTGTTAAATGCTTGTGACGGCATACTGATGAATTTCTGTGCTTGTATGTAATCGTGTGTATGGGTGTTAATATCAACGTAAGCAATGTTCTATACACCTATAATTGCATATATATATATATATATATATATATATATATATATATATATATATATATATATATATATATATATATATATATATATATATATATATATATATATATATATATATATATATATATATATAGGTGAGTATTTACAGATATAGATAAATTCCCTTACGAAACAATTCTTAAAACATTCATACACTCGTTCTATTCTCTAAAACTAACTGCAATGTGTTCCAAGTCAGCCCGGCGATACCATCTGACACAGTTTATCACATCGCCGCAACATGGACCAGCCCCAGAATTAATTGATATACATACCCTTCAAGTGTTGGTATTCCCACGAGACAAAACATTGTAATTTAAAGTAGATGATTAATGGAATATTCGTGATAATGAGAGGATTTATACGCAAGCAATATACCCGGGTCAGGATCCGATCAATTATAAGTGTTAATTCAGGGTTATAAATCAGAGGGGCGAGGCTTAGAGATTTGGCAACCAGGTCATTAAGATATATATATTCGTCTTTTGTTTATATAGAAACATATTGACTTGATATATATACCCAGACAGAGTGATTTATACTGTAATAAGCACCCAAACTTATTTTTATCGTATTTTTTTTTTTACAATTTTGTGTTGTCTTTCCTTTTAATACATATTTCTGTTGTTTTTGTTTAAAATTAATTAAAATAGATAACAAATAGATATTTTTCAGTTAAATCCACTTGTTGTGAGTTGTTTTAAGTGCTTCAACTACCAGGGTTATTAAGCACCGTTCACTAGGTCTTGGTCAAAGGTGCAAGCTGGGAGAGAAAGGGAGACATTAGATAATATAGGATAACGTAGGAGAGACAGAGATAAGGAGGAATTATGAATGCCTTTAGTCACAAAATAATAATAATAAATAAATAATGGATCCCCCCTCCAGATCGAGTATGGCCGGCCCTATAAGCCACCTAGGCGTGAATTTGTTTAAGGTGTAGAAGCTGTCGCCAACACAACAACCACACCCTGAGTTAACGAGTAGCGTGACCCAGTGTTAAGGAATAGTCCGAGAAGACTGGACAGCTCGCCAACAGATAGGGATAAACAGATAACATAAACAAGATGGTGAAGAATGAAAAGAAAGTGAAGAAAATAAAATAAACACAAAGAGAGAGAGAGAGAGAACATAGGACCTTGGTAATCGGAGCACCAAATATCCAGCAGCAGCAGCAATTAAATAACAACGAAAAATAATTAAAGTGAAAGCTAAAACAACACCAGCAACATCAACATCAACTGTAACGCCACCAATAACAACAACAATAAGAAAACAACACCAATAACTAACTTAAAATTACAACAATAATATCAACAATAACAACAACAAAAGCAGCTTGATTATGGGCAGGTGAGGGCGAGAGAGAGGTGAGAGGGATTGAGAGGGACTTAAAGAGGGAGTTAGAAAGTGAAAAGAGGGGATTTAGAAGGGAAAACTAACAAGAGGGGATTTAGAGAGGGGAGATATTTAGAAGAGAAAGAAGGGGGAGAAAGAGGAGAGAGAAGAGAGAGGAGAGGAAAGATATAGAAAGAACATGTTAATAAATGCTTTGAAGGAAAGGAATTAAATAGTGAAGAATAAATAAGAGGAATGACAGAGAAGAGAGAAGAGAAGAAAAGGAAGAAAGGGATAGAGAGAATGGAAAAGGACAACAGTATTCTAAACGTGTGGGAAGAGAGTTACATCCCGCTGAGGTTCTTGGTATCAACATGTGGGTGGCAAGAGGTGTGGGCGGTGTGGGTGGGTGGACGGGCATTGTGGGTGGGCCGGACATGTTATCTGATTACAAAACATCCTCAAACCGGATGCCAATCCATCAGTCACATTACCTTGTTAGGATTCGTTATAGAAACTGAAAGGGAACCAGAAATCAGACCTGAGGGACGACGCCGTGAGCACAGAATGTAAACACTGGATATTACTTGGAGAACTTCCCTTAAGAGCGTGTGCAGCGTTGTATGATCTGAGGTGAAATATGTTTACTTTGCAAGAAAATAGTAATTATAATGATGATGATATCGATGTTTGATAATGATGATAATGATAATATTCCTGTTTGATAATAATAATGATGATTAGTTTTGACTGATATGATGACGATTATAAAAAAAATGAATTTATGAACGACTGTCTGTAAGAAAAGTAATCCATCTCTCTCTCTCTCTCTCTCTCTCTCTCTCACATCTACCTATCTACCCTCCCTCCCTCTCTCTCTCTCTCTCCTTCGTTTGACATCTCCCTACCAGTGGTTTATCCGGACAAGCGCAACATCAGATAATCACTTGGGTTATTTCCTGGTACTTTATTGCTCTTCACGTTCCATGTCTATTATCTCTCTTTCCTGGGGAGAAGATGGTAAAGGAAGGAGAAGATAAGGAATAAAAAGAGAGACAGAAAGGGGTGAAGCAAGAGACAGTGGCCAGGGAGAGGAGGAGGAGGAGGAGAAGAAGAAGATATATAAAAAGAAGAAGACAATAAAATGGCTATAGGGTAAAGGTGTAGAAGATACAACGGGGAAATAAAACACACTGAGAAATTAATTATATACTGATAAAGAAATACAGCGGTGCAGTTACGAAGAGAATTAAAACTGTACTTGGCTATGGTAAATGGATTCAATAAATTCTCTCCCTATTTTTTTTCATATGTTATTGATCATCTTATCAACTATAGGACTAAAATATGCGACATAATATACAACGGATTTAATATTTTTTGTTTTCATCGATTTTTAAACACATCTCAATCCCATGCTCCGTGTGGTATCGTTCAACCACCAATATTTTCACAGATAGATTCATATAATTTATATTGCCAGAAGCCACGTATAATAAATCACCTAGAAGCAGCAGTCAACCGGTGTTCATAGACTGTAATCAATTATTTTCCTTTAGGGAAGAGTTGAAAGATTGAGACACGGGATTGAAGAACACTGCAACAAATAACTGGGACGTGTGATTGGTGTGAGGGTGACAGCTGGGCCAATCAGTAACCAGAGCCGTGATGTCAGCTTTGTTTACATTGTCCGGACTCCGCCCACTCCTCACATACCGATAAATTCTTCTTTTTATTTTCGTTATTTTTTTATTGTTGATTTGAACAATAATAGGAATTGTCTCCGTAGAGTAATATTGTACAAAATATAATTGATGGTTCTAAATTTAAGATTTATTTTGTTTCAGCGGTTGTCATAATTTTCTTGTGTCTGACTTTTCTAGTACGTCAACAGTTCTTAATTCTTCTTAGTGGATTGTTAAAAGAATTTGTGTAACAAGAACTGTGTGAATTAATTGTCAGTATGGTAAACTTAATAAATAATAATAATAATAATAATAATAATAATAATAATAATAATAATAATAATAATGAAAACGATGACGATGATGGTAATAATAATTTTTTTCACCTTTTTCCAAGACTCCTGCAAAAAAAAAAAAGCAAGTTGATCAGGAATGAAGAACTAAAACACAGACTCCATTCATTCCTGTCATTCAGTCGTCTTTACTGTTGCTTAAGATGTGTTCTACTTAGGCGCTCTCCTTCCACAACAAGGCTCGCAAGTCTGGTTAACCCTCGCCACTACATTAAGCCACAGTATTACACATTCACCGTAGTTCGTCTTTGCCTTAAAATCCTTCGACGTCATGTTCTCTTTTCATTCACGCCCTCTGCTACCTCCAGGACCTTCACCTCCCTTCACTTCTGGTGCTTCTTTCATTCAATTATTTCATCTTCCTAGTTTTCTCCCTTTCTTCTGAGTAATAGATGTATTTTTTTTTACTATTATTTCATTTCCTGTTTTCTCTATATGTCCATACCGTCTCAGAGATCCCTGGTTTGTTCTCTGACAACTGCTGGTCCATCTGTGGTCCAGTTGGTCCATCTGTGGTCAAGTTGGTCCATCTCCCCGGAACGATGGTGTCTTAGTCGCTGATAAAACTCTTAACCCGGATGACGGTCAAGAAAAATGGTTGATGGCGCGGCTCACATCAAGGCCCTGACACAGCTCTCCATTACTGGTGATGGATACTGGAGGTCGTGTGTGACGGAGGGGCTCAGCATCAGTTATATACTCACTCATTATAGACCAGGGATAATACAACACCGGGGGGAAAAAGTATGAAGTATCTTATTGGTTCCTGAACGATGAGTTTCTTGGACATACAGTTTTGATGAAGTGTTTGTTGATCAGAAGATTTCCTCTCTATCTATCTATCTATCTATCTATCTATCTATCTATCTATCTATCTATTTAATTTCGAAATCTTTGTAGTTTTCGATCACTTGAGTTTATCGCTTATCTTAAATCTTTAGTTCAAGCTATGATGAGTTTTATTCCTTGACTAGTCTAAAACTCGTAATAAAGTATTGTTCTTTATGTCTTAGAAAATATTATTAGTGTGAGAGAAGAGTTATTAGTTGTGTGCGGCTCTGTGACTCTTATCTGTAGGAAGTGAAGGAGCTGGGAAGGGAGTGATGGACAGACTCTTTGTTATGGTCGAGGCGTAACGGCGTCAGACAAGGGGGGATATTATGTCTATATTTGTTCCTCGTAAGTGATTGATGTGTGTACAGACCTTCATGATCGGCTGTCACAGTGGTGTTGTGGGGTGTCGTCTCATCTGGCATATCAGTCACAGTAAGAAACACTGTTCAAGAGATCGTGTAGTTACTATAGCAGAAAACCTCTCAAGAAAATTACAAATCGATGATTTAGGTTGTTGTGTACAGTACCTAACACGTAAACTTTGGATACACTGATTATATGTTATTGTTTAACTTAACTCTTCAGGAAAATAGTATGAGGACACTACTACTACTACTACTCCTATTACTACTATTACTACTTCTACTGATGATAATAATAATAATAATAATAATAATAATAATAATAATAATAATAATAATAATAATAATAATAATAATAATAATAATAATAATAATAACAATACTAATAATACTAATAATTTAAACCAAAAGAAGACTGTCACGGATTGGAAAGATGATCTGTGTTGGTAAGGCCAAAAGGGACCTCAGATCATTAAGAGCCTTTGTACAATTGCCTGATGTACTGTAGGAAGCCCAAGACTGCTACACTCGCTCATCTTTTGCTCAGATTAGTCTGCACAAACAAAACTGAACTGTGCGTTTTTCCTTCACACTGTACTGTCATGCCCGCACAAAAAGCTCGGTTCGGTCTTATATATCAGAAGAGTATATTCACTACAGAGGAAGAGCTGCTATCTACTCAAGCTCTAGATCATCTTGTATGTCACATCAAGACTTTATCGTCCATAGTGACGGCTCAATCAGGTAAATTTCGATCAAATCTTACGGTAATATGAACTATTTGGAAATGTTCTCTTTATCAAACATTGTCACTACAGCTGATATCGGCAACTGATGAACACTAGACTGTATAACTGCTGCTTAACATGGTGCCTGTCTGCAATATAGGCTGTAATAATATTTACCGAGCTATTGTACTTAAAAAACCTGCGTCTTTAATATTTTCTTCTTAATGCTAGTAATATATAGTGTAAATGAATACCGCAGATACACAGTGATGGAGACTAAAGACAGATAGTGGCATATTGAAGAAAAATCGGATTTTTTCTTAAATAAAAATCATTGTTCTTCATTTCTAATTTTCTAAAACGATCTTTCCATCTGTGGTAGATTTCAATTTACTCCATTCTGAATTATCTCGAATAAATATAAAATCATTCATTGTCACAAGAAGATGATGATGATGAACCGGTCTGAACTACCTACCCTACACACCTCCGCTTTGTCGACACAAATGTTGAGAAAATCTTTTCTGGTAGCGCTTGATTTTATGCAAACGTCACAAAAGGTTTGCACAATCCACAAACCTACCCGACACCCGTTCAGTTTTCAGTTTGTGTAGTGTGACCAAAAGTCTGAGCTTGTGTAACAGGTTTAAGATCTTGTGACCAGTGTTTAATAACCCTGGAAGTTAAAGAGAGAGAGAGAGAGAAAGAAACTCGTCATGTACAGTGTTATCATGACCTACTTGTGCGTCCGCCATAAAATGAAGTAGTCTAGTGCGTCGTAGCCGGGGGCGACATGCGCGACAGTGGGCCGAGGGTCCCACACCACGCATGCGTAAGTGGCCGTCAGCGGACCTACCCATGCGTGACTATCAGCATGCGAGTTACAAGACTGCGGGGACACCTCAAGCACCATGTGTTACGGGACATTGTGGATTTTCAAGCACTTGAGTGTTGCAAGAGTACCATGAGATACCAAGGACTTGTAGGTTCCAGAGCTCCCATGGGTTCTTTGGCTCTTCCAGGAAGGAGCTCAGTCATTGAAAGTTTCCGAATTCAACATGGGTCCTCACACAATGTGTTTGCCAGCGTTTAAATTTCTCAAGATTCGTTGGAACGTCAAGCACTATCGGTTCCTCAAGTTGTGAAGAATCTCTGACACTGTAAGCATCTCAACGCCCAAGGCCTCTCAGTCACCACATGGCCACGAATTTTACAGGTCCGGCATTCATCAAGGGTTTTTCCTGTTATTGAAGATAGCCAAGCATGGGGATATTACCTCTATCTTCATCTACCTCTTTCTATCTCTCCCTTTCCTCACCATCTCTGTCTCTGGTTCTCCTTATCTCTTACATCCTGTATTTTTGTCTCTTCTAACCTCTCCATCTCTTGTAATTATTTATTAATTTCTGACTCATCCAACCTTCTCTGTCTCTCTCTCTCCTGTCTCCTGCGTGACAGAAGGTACATGTATACAGCTAGCTCCCCCACCTACACCTACGTTCTGTGAGTCAGGTGTGTGGCAGCACTCTCGTTATCTCTACCCGAGTTGGCATCACAAGTGACCAGCTGATCAACGTGACCCACACACCTCGCGGCCTCACACACCTCGCGGCCTCACACACCTCTCGACCTCACACAATCATGGCGAGGACCTCAAGAAACCTGACAAAAAGGTGTCTCGGTTTTCTTGCTGACATTGTTAGAACGACAATATTCATTAACGTACTCCTTCTTTAGTTAAATATATCAGAAACATTAAAAGAATTTCATATCATTTCAGTTTAGTAAAATGATTGTTATGTGTTATTGTACTATGGATGTTCAATGACCAGTTATAATAAGAAAAATACCAAAATAATAATTGATTTTTTGTAATTATGTATAAATGTCTCAGGTAAATACATTCCCCTTGTATCATTCTGTATTTCTAGAGAATTTTTTCGGTCTCGGTCGAGTGTCCTCAGTAACTCTCGGACTAAATATCTGGTTCCATTACCTTCCATCAGACCGTCTCATTTACATCGTAATGTTCCTCTCACAAGCTGAGTTGAAGATCAGCTGAGCATGTCGGTCTGGGCGGGCGATTCTGTTATTACACACAAGTACACACTGCTGGTATGAACACGTACAAATAAATAAATTCTCCATCGTTGAGAATTTCTTACAATGCTGATTAATTATGCTGTAGTTCTCTCAAGCTCTGCGTCAGACGGGTCCTGGGTGAGGGGTGTAGGGTCTCTCGGGGGACCTCTACTGCGTCAGGGTGTTGCTGATAAACCTAGATAATGTAGATCAGTCTCTTTCACTCCTGCGCCCCGAGTCCTTGATAATATAGGTGTGTTCTCTCCCTCTCCTGCGTCAGGGTGAGAAGCGTGACATCTCTGGGGTTCTAGATAGTGTATCAGGGTTGTCCTCCACTCCTGTGTCAAGGTGTGTTTGGGTGTGGTGTGTGGCGTCTCCTGAACACCAAGATGATGTAGATATATTCTTCACTCCTGCGCCAGGGTGCTCTTAGAGTTCCAGATAATGTAGATATGTTCTCCTCAACGTCTGCGTCAGTGGGTTCTCGAGGGTGTTGTGTGGCGTCTCCCACTGGTTATAATCTTGACGGCCTTGGTAAGAGCGAGCGGATTCAAAAGTCAGTCAACGTTTGATTCTCTGGACGGTCGGTCACACGCTTTAGATGAACTGATTGGCTGGGTCGCGTAAGATCACTTTTTCTTTGGTGGTTTTTAGTCTTCGACCATACGTTCTGGGAATATGGCAGTGACGCTGTCTGCCGCCCATCCGCCCGTCTGTGACATAATTTTCTCTCTATAATATACCAGAGGCTTAATGGATTAATTTTGGTTTTAGTAATTATATTGATTCTTGTTGGGGATCTCCAGTCGCACAGTTGGCCTTCAGGATTCAGGTACCAGGGTTTGGTTATCAGTATCATACACTACGTCAAGTCCTGAGCTGCATCTCGTCTCGCAAGGAGCTCTGCATCAGCGTTCATCTACAGTAAATACAATCTGCACTCGAGTTAGAGTATATTCCCAGATGTGTGGCGTCTCCCAGAACCCCAGTTAAAATGGGATCTTCTCTCTCCCTACGTCGGGGTGTTCCTGAGGCCCCAGATAATGTAGATAAGTTTTCCCCCCACTCCTCCGTCGGGGTGTTCCTCGGAGCTCTGGCAGGCCTGGGTAGCTGGCTGGGCCTGGAGTGTCGGGCGTGCGTGCGTATGACCCGTTAGCCAAGATGGTATCAGGAGCGGAGATGTGGTTTATCATTGTGGCCTGTCACCCACACCCCAACACGGGGCGTTACAGAGGTACATTACATCCTCCCTCCTTCCCTCACCCCTCCCTCACCCTCCCTCACTCTCCCCATCATCTTCCTCGCCTCGCCCTCACCTTTTCTCATGTCCCTCCGTCTTCCAACCTTTTCCTGTACATCCTCTATTCCTCCCTTTAACCTTCCCTTTAAATAATCTACTTCTAATATTCCTCTCTCTCTCTCTCTCTCTATTATCCTTTTTCAGTGCACCTGAGAGTGATTAATCAGACAGGTAAGCAAAGAGAACTGAGACACATTCCATGGGCGAGGAATTTGACATTTTTACAGGTGTTTAATAGAGGAAGTAACGTTACAGTGAGACTTGTTTGATGCGGAGTGTAAGGCGGATCTAGTGACCTTATAGGAAGATATATAATGGGTTATGAAGAACATGAAGAACAAGAAGAAGAAAGGGAAGAGGAAGAGGAAGAGGAAGAAGAAGAAGACAGAATAAAGAAGACACTGTTTCATTCTCTGCCTCCCAACTCAAAACCTTCCAGAAACACACTAAGCAGACGACTGATAATTTCCGCTCTATCTCTCCCTCTCCTGTGCTGTACATCTCGAGAAAATGAATCAAAACTTCACTATTGTCATCACACTCATAGATGGTGACGTGATGGGGAGGGGGGAGGGGGGGGGTTAGTTTTTTTGTCACATTCTTAAGAGCGTTGGCATGTTGTTGTTGTGGTGGTGGTTGTTGATGTTTTTGTTGTTGTTGTTATTATCGTCGATGTACTTGTTGGTAAAGTTATTCATTTAAATTTGTCTTTGTTTCTAATACTATGTTTGTCTCTCACTATCATCACTATATATTACCACTATTATTATCATTGCTGTTACAATCATCATCATCATCATCATCATCATCATCCTCATTATCACTACTATCATTATCGACCTTGCTACTACCATCACTACCACCACGATCACTATCACCAACACCACCACCACTATCACCACCACCAGGCCCTGACAGCTGAGCGTACGTACATACCTGGGGACTAGTTGAGCCAGCCAGCCAGCCACCACTATCACCACTATCACCATCACCAGTTTACACCTGCAGGGGTACCGCATGGACTGGTCCTGAAGGCAACAACTAACACCATCATCATCATCATCACAATTACCACCATCCCTGGGTTCTGATCGAGGGTCCAGCCACACGACCACTTAACAGACACACACACACACACACAGACACGTAACCAACCACACACACACACACACAGGTGAGCGAACGAACGAACAAGCGAGCGAGCGAGACAGCACCAACGCCATAGATTCAAAAGTTTAAGAGTCTGGCTCCCTCACACATCGCTGCGTGCGCCCGGGACCCCCAAGCGAGCTCGGCCGTGTGACAAGTGACCATCAGATAGCCCAATGACGGCTCGCTCGTAGCTTGTTTGTCGTCAACGAAGCTTTGTTAGTGTCGGGGCTGAGTTAAGCTGAGACAGTATCGCAATCAACCACGCCTATGATGGATCAGGCTTTGTTTTCTGTCAGTGGATCTGGTGGTGAATGGAAAATTAAGGGTACGGGAAGGAGGGAAGGAGGGAAGGATGGAGGGAGGGAGTGAGGGAAGGGGAGAGGGAGGGGAAGGAGGGAAGAAGGGAGGGAGGGAAAGGAGGGACAGAGGGAGGAGAGAGGGAGGGAGGGAGGGAGGAGAGAGAAGGGAGGGAGGGAGAGAGGAAGGGAGGGAAGCTAATCTACTGAAGTGTTTGACTACTCGGGGCGATGGAGGAGCAGGAGGGGAGAAGGAAGAAAAGGATAAGGAAGGAGAAGAGGAGGAAGGAAAATTAGGAGTGAAGGAGGAGGAGGAGAAAGAAAAAAAGGGGAGAAGGAGGAAGAAGAAGGGAGAAGGGGGAGGAGGAGAAGGAGGAGTAGGAAGAAGAGGAGGAGAAGGAGGAGGAACAAGGAAGGCGTGCTCGATGTTTCATGTAGGTCTTGGTTGACTCTTGGAGGGCGATGGAGGAGGAGGAGGAGGAATTTGATGTTACTAACTAGCTACTCCCATGATGGGCTGTAGGAGGAAGAGGAAGAGGTAGGAGGAAGAGCAAGAGGAGGAGGAGGAGAAGGAAAATGTGATAATTTTTAAGGAAAACTATAACAAAAATTTCGAAGACTCTAGTAAGTTCCTGTCTGTCTGTCTGTCATTTAGCTCCGTTTTTCATTTTATTGTCTCATGTACATTTTACTTTCCTCTTTCTATCTCTCTCTTCTCTCTCACTCTGTTTCGCCTCTCTCATTTATCTCTCTCTCTCTAACCTAACCCTATCTTTACCTCCGTCCCTGCCTCTTCCCTTCCCATCCTTCCTCCTACCATACCTACCTCCTTCCCACCCCCCCCTCCCTCTATCCTTCCCCACCCTCTATGCCTTCTCCTGCCAGTAATTGATGGTGGCAGAAGGAACATGCTGGACCTATACGCTGCGTCAACATTATTTCACACACACCATCTTTTTTTCTCTCTCTCTAGGTGACGATGTTCTTGTGACATGGGTTTGTGTGTCCGAGTGTTGTGTTGAGAGACCTATGTATTTGATTATTTTGTGTGTGTGTTTGTTTGTAAGTTTTAGTATTATTATTATTATTATTATTATTATTATCTTATTTCACTATTTGTTCTCACTTTGTGTCTTATTATTGTTTCATTTTATTATCTTCTACATTTATTCATTATTCAGTTTATTTCTATTCGTAACAAGTAGTGATAATTATCGTATGTGTGTTTACTATTCCCCTGTCTCTCTTTTGTTAATGATTTTTGTTGTTGGATTTTGTGATCAAGATTGTGTTTACATTGTCTGTCTGTTTTGAGCTGTGTTGGGGTGTTCTATGACTGACTGACTGACTGACTGACTGACACAAAAGCGAAAAGAAGAATAAGAAGACCAAGAACAAGAAGAACAAGAACAAGAAAAATAAATATAAAATATAACAAAAACAAGAAAAAATCCAAATAAAAAGATAAAAAAAAACCAAGAAAACGAAAAAGAAAACAATAAGAAACAAAAGAAGAAACAAAAAATAAATTAAGAATGAACACGAAAAGAAACATTCCTAACCTACGGACGTAAGTGTAAACAAACAATTCGGCCGTCAGTCATAAGCGCGAGAACTCTTTAAAGTGCCTGGGTGCTGTTGTGCGCTTCGATCCTCTCCAGGCCGATTGACAAAAGAGGATCAGATAGCATTCTTGTGACCACCTCCTGGCTCATTTGTTCCTACACGCCCGCGTCACCTCCGTCGTTCACTCCCACATCAGTCCCTTGTTTTCTCTCTCTTTTATCTCTGATTCTTATCGTTCGTTCTTTTTCACTCTTTCTATTTTTTTTTTAGGATGGTGGGAAGAGGGAGGGAGAGGAGGATGGGGGAGAGGAAGGATGGAGGAGGAGGAGGAGGAGGAGGGGAGAGGAAGGAGGAAGAAAGGGAGAAGTGAGAAGGAAGGAGAAGGAGAAGGAA
>NW_024730668.1:20987169-20996287 GCF_018991925.1 Homarus americanus
AAAATATATTTCTTTTCTTTGTTCTTTGTTCCTGCTGGGCCTCCGCAGATGTGTGTAATGGCCGCACTTCCTATGAGAGATGTGGCCAACGGGGGTCCCAGGGGTCCCACACGTGTGCCTGATGTGTTTTGTTTTTCACGGGTAGTGGAGAGATTTGTTACACTGTTAAAAGATGGTGTTGTGGGTGATAATGAAGGACGATAGTGTGTTACAGTGTTGCAAGATGATGGTGAGGAAGGTGTGACACTATTAACTGTTATAGGTGGTAACACTCGCTGCTGGTGGTCGGTGATCACCTCTGTGCGTGTCCCTATAGTCTTACTGCACGAACTAAGTGTAAGTTGGTTAGGTTAGGTTAGTAAGAATATATTTAGCTGCTGTTTTTAAATACGTTTTTCTCTTAACATGTACAAGTAAATAACATTATAACAAATTAATTTACGATAAACTATATATATCAGACCAACACTAAAATGAACATCTTCATTTTTCTCTTCTCTTCAAAAGTTTGGGTGAAACTCATTTATCATCATCAGTGTTGTGAAGTGAGGAAGAAGAATTACCATCTTGGCTGAAGTCTTTATACTTTACTATAACATTTATTTGGAATTTAAGCGAAACATTTATTATTAAGTATAAACCGCAATAAAGGCTAAAAACACCTGTATATAAAGCATGACTTGTACAGTAGCTAAAACAACTATCTGTGCAGGTGGGGGTTGGTATGCTCCGAAATTTGACGTGTGACTAGTGACAGCCCTCATATACCAAAATATATCGTCCATGGTCTCGTATTGTTTCCCACACAGTATGAACAGATAATTGTTTTAGCTACTGTACCTTAGCTTCACATTCGGGGAAAAAAATATAACTTTGAAATATAATTGGCATGTGTTCAGAGGCAGAGGTAATATAACACAATAAGATAGAAACACGGTATATCAATAGCTAATACATAACGAACTATAACTCACTAATACATAACGAACTGTAACTCACGTAGATAAACCGTAAAATATTGAAAAGATACAAAATCCCTTTACTGTAACCAACTTCCTGTATCCTTTATCGTAGCGTTTTGATGTTAAGTACCACGTACTGCTCCATGTGTGTGAGGGGGGGTGTTTATAGCCCGCCAGACCTGGGCTACATTAGTGTTGTGACTCCTGGCAGCTATATGTACAATGAAGTTACTTATATAAACACACTGGGGTCTAGATTGGTTACCGCACTATTAGCCAACTGGGGTCTGGGGGTCTAGATTGGTTACCGCACTATTAGCCAACTGGGATCTAGATTGGTTACCGCACTATTAGCCAACTGGGGTCTGGGGGTCTAGATTGGTTACCTCAGTCTTAGCCAACTGGAGAGAAAATAAGCACAAAACTAAGACATTTGATCCAGGCTGTGATGGGAGGTTGGGGTCGGCAGCTGTAGTGTGATTAAGACTGATTCTCTTCCATACTCCAGCGAGAGGAAGGGAAACTAAATTAGGTTCTCAACGATTTTATTTTTATTTTTTGCGAATCTTCACTCGAACTCGTGACAGACAGACAGTCAGACATAGACCGGTAGAGACAGACAGCCAGACAGATAGGCAGACAGACAGACAGAAGGTAATCATGTTCTCTTGGGCGTGAAATAATTGTCTTATGTTTTAAACTCAGATTTCATTCCTGTCAGAACCTTTTTTATTTAACTTTATTTATTACTATATTTTCTCACCTCCTGACACTTCTTGTGTGTGTGTGTGTGTGTGTGTGTGTGTGTGTGTGTGTGTGTGTGTGTGTGTGTGTGTTTGTGTGTGTGTGTGTGTGTGTGTGTGTGTGTGTGTGTGTGTGTGTGTGTGTGTGTGTGTGTGTGTGTGTGTGGTACCTTTCTCTATAAACTCGTAGAGGCGTCGGAGTGAGGAGGAGGAGACGAGGAAGCCAATGGTGTCAACCTTCCTCCTGAGATGTGTCTGTGGCTCCTGTAGGCTCTGAATGACCTCTGTATCATCCGTGACAGTAAATCCACACTTGTGAGACTCAATGCTCCCCTCCCCCGTCATCCTCCTCGCCACCATTTCTTTCCTCTGTCATCCAATAAGCCGTAGCTGTCATCCTCGCGGCCGGTTCCTTCAGGTAACAATCATGCTAAGAGTCTCTGGATCCTCTCTCACATAGGAGTGGTTGCTTGTCCCACTCTTGATCGCCTCGCTAAGGAAACAACCCACCAAGAAAAGATAGAAGCCCTCTCCCTCCCTCTCCATAGCCCTCTCCCTCCCTCTCCATTGCCCTCTCCCTCTCCCGTCTCAAACCTCGCGTACACAATATGAGAGCTTCAACGAACACTAGACGAATTTTAATTAAACATGATGAGAGCCACAATGGGCCGTCACAAGGCAGTTACTGGAAACGACAACTGCCAATACAAAGGACTCGACACTTGACATAATTATGGCCTCACTGCACACCACCGTAAACAGATGTACAGTGAACCCTACTATGTACACTTATCCAGGCTACCATTCTTTGATATATTTTAACTCGCTAACCTATAACCTAACGCTATCATTCTCACTGTAGAATTTGATACAGTTTACTTCATCACTACATCTTTGGAGGGAAATGTTTATCTCTGGGGAAAATAAGTTTATGTAGTGATGTATGAAGTGTATCTATGTAGTGTATTTTTTTTAAGTTAATGTTTGTGTTGTATATATATAATTTGTGTTTATATCTGTGTGTATGAAATTTATCTCCATAATATGTGGGGTTTAGAACAGTGACCAATAATGTGTTGCTATTCCAGTATACACACACACACACACACACACACACACACGCACACACACACACACACACACACACATGTTCAGATACTAGCAATGACTAAACCTTTGCTTGCTGAGTTCATGAGCCGCGGCAACTAGTTCCATGTATGCTATTTTGAGTGACTGACTCTCATACTGAAGGAACTTGTTTGATTGGCTCACACTGTCACCCTTGTGTGAGGTTTGTTTGCATACTCCAAGTCAGTCAAACGTTTCCTTGTCCACGTTTATAATGCAAACTTTTCCTTATATACTTTCACTAGTTCAAAGTTTTCATGTATGAGTCTAAGAGGAAAACTTTACCTTATAGAACTTATTATCAAAAAGTTTCATTGTACAAAGTTTGTCAATAGAAATTTATCCGGTACAAGTTTATCAGTAAAAACGTTTTCATGTCCCGGAAGAAAAATGTGAACAGAGGAACATAAACGGAATGGAACGAATACTAAGAGTTGTTGGAGAAAGTTTGATGAAGTTGTTATCGTGAGACAATCAGGGAAGGTAAGTCAGGGAGGGAGGGAGGGAGGGAGGGAGGGAGGGAGGAGAGAGAGTTAGGGAAAAAGTTAAGGAAAGGAGGGGGAGGGAGAGAGTTAGAGAAAGTCAGGGTGGGAGGGAGAGAGTTAGTTAAGGAAAGGAGGGAGGGAGGAGAGTTAGGATGTTAAGGAGACTGTTAGAGAGTTAGGAGGAGAGAGAGAGAGAGAGGAGAGAGAGAGAGAGAGAGAGAGAGCACGAACAAAACTGTTGGTGGTGGGAAGGAGGACGCTAACTTTTTCCACTCAATGGGTTGGGGAACGAGAAAAACATCATTATGCCTAAGCGGAGTTAATGTGTTATTAGGCGGGCAGGGCGGCGGAGGCACATCTGTTGTGGTAGAGAGAGAACTGTGTGGGGTGGGGGTGGGGGAATTACAGGGGTGTTTTGTTGTAGCAGAGAGGGGCAGAGTATGGTGTAGGGGCGAGGCGGAACAGAGACAAAATCCAGACAGTTATTAACTCATTAGATAAAATTGCTCCCCTATCTCTTCATATTCTCCCCCCTATCCCCCTCATATTCTCCCCCTATTCTTCCGCCCCCCCTATTCTCCCCTGACAATACCAAAATGAAGACGAAAAAAATCCCCAGTACAGTTTCTCACACCACAAAATCGTCGCGGAAGATTTAAGTGTTAACATAGTGGTCGAAATTACCTCAGGTGGTTTAAATGGTATTGTTTTATTCGAGACAAGAAAACATTTAGGAATATTTAAGAACTGAGAAGCGTGTGTGGAGTGGACAGCATAAGGCAGCCAACTGTGTTATAATCTTGATATAAAAAAAACGCTAAATAATTATGGAAATGTTATCAGGCTTTCGCATCATCATCGAAATATTTTGAGAACTGCAACGTATAAAAAAAAAACAGCATTAACAAAAAAAAATATATATAAATAAATAAATAAGTAATGTGACTCCGGAACTGTGTATAAGAGAAAGATGACTCACTGTGTTTTGATCAAGTCATTGTTATGGTGGATGAGTCTTGGTTCTATATTGAGTCACCTGTGTTCCATCTCTTCCCCCCCAAGCTCATTTTTTCAGCTCTTGAGAACAATGGGAATCTTCTATTATACCCAACATTATTTTTTTTTTTTTTGCATCTCATTAAATATGCATCAATACGGGCCCATGGTCTACCACCCCCCCCAAGCACCAAAAAAAGGTCATTGTCTTGTGGTTTTGTTATTGGAAGGCGAGCTATTATGATGGTTTATGTGTGTGTGTGTGTGTGTGTGTGTGTGTGTGTGTGATGAGTTATACCTATTTTTCCTTCCTCTTCCTGGATTTCTGAACTTCTCGACCCTCCTCCCTCCTCCCTCCGCCCCCTGTTCCCCACCATCCGCCCCTATACCTCCTCCCGCCCCCTCCCTAGTTCCCTTAGTGTAGAGAGAAGCTGCCCACCATAACTCCCACCCCACCCCCCATGTAAGAATTCTATGATATACTTTAGTCATTGGCCGTCTCCCCCCACCCACCTCACCCATTCTATCACACTCGTGTTACTTCTTTTCTCCCTTATTATGAGTGACTTGCTTTCCCCATCTCTCTCTTTCTTTTCTATGTTAACCTCCTAAAAATATCCATGGTTTAACCTCCTCCTATTATTACGCTATCACCCACCCCCACCATCACCCACCTCCCACACCATCATCACCCACCCTACCATCAGCTCAATTCTACCAACACCCAACTTCACCACCCAATTCTACCACCACCTGTAGCCAAGCATGTATCATATTGTTTTCAAGTAAAGAGAAAATACTAAGATACACCTAAAGTTGATATATAAACAAATCCACAAACAAAAACAAGAAACACAAACAAGAAAAAAATATCAGAAATTGCTTATCAAGAGCTGGTGTGTCAAAAAAAAATATATGCCAGGTTTACAAGATTGTCATTTTATGGAAATTCTGTGTGTGTGTGTGTGTGTGTGTGTGTGTGTGTGTGTGTGTGTGTGTGTGCAAGATTTTTGGAGGCATATTTCACATTCTTCTTCCTTGCAACATTTCCACGCTCAGGTTAAACATTTTTCACTCCCAGTTAAAAATTTCTACGCTTAGGTTTAACATTTCCACGCTGAGGTTAAAAACATTTCCACGCTTAGGTTAAAAACATTTCCACATCCACGCTCAGGTTAAACATTTACACGCTCAGGTTAACAGATCCACGCTCAGGTTAAACATTTACACGCTCAGGTTAACCGATCCACGCTCAGGTTAAACATTTCCACGCTTAGGTTAACATTTCCACGCTTAGGTTTAACATTTCTACACCTGTTAAACATTTCCACGCTCCGGTCTATTATTTCCACGCTCCGAACTGTCGAACTATCCCAGGTTACCTCAGTCCAATAAACGCACCCAATACACCTGTGACCCGCCTCTACTAATGCATTGGTCAGGTAAGACCCCAAGAATTGACGCTCGCTGTGAAGTGCTGAGTCGACAACATTCTCTCTCTCTCTCTCTCTCTCTCTCTCTCTCTCTCTCTCTCTCCAGCTAAGTTGTGCAAATCTGTGTTTTCTTGACGTGTTTTTGTAAGCTATTTTGTTTTCGTTTTACATGTTATTGTTGTTATTGTAATTTGTTTTGCCATTGGCCCTTTTTTTTATATTGTTTTTGTTTATGGTCATTTTTGTCACTGAAAACGCCATTAATTTTTTTTTCAATGACATTTTTTTATCAATATTTTTCATGGCCATTTTGTATTTCTTTATTTTTGCCCGTTGCTATTTTTCTGATCTTTTGTTTTTCATATTGGCTATTTATGTATGTGTCTGGCTATTATTTCCTTCTCCTTGGCCATTTAGTATTGCCCTTGGCCATTAAGTATTGCCCTTGGCCATGTAATTATATCCCTTGGCCATTAAATATTGTTCTTGGTCAATTATTGTAGCGTTTGGCCATTTAGTATAACCCTTGGGCATTTAGTATAACCCTTAGCCATTAAATGTTGTCCTTGGCCACTTAGTATAGCCCATGGCCATTCAGTATTGTTCTTGGCCAATTAGCATTACCATGGCCCTTAGAATAGAAAGACTATCTCCGAATTAATATCTGATGAATGGCAACGTGGAGGAGGAAGATGAATGGAAGAGGACCCAGGGGAAGCAGCCACGAAGGATCTAGGAAGGAGGAATATGGAATAACGATGGGAAGGACACAGTGCCGGTAAGGGTGGGGGAGAGAGACGAAGAGAGACTCCGATAACTGATAAAAGAAAGAAGAGGAATGATAATTACTGTGTTCTTATTAGATGCCATTACTACTACTACTACTACTACTGCTACTACTACTACTACTACTACTACTACTACTACTTTTTTTTTTTTTTTTTTTTAACGTGCCTCAGCCCCCAATACTTTCACACCTTCGCCACCATACATTTATTTACCTTAATATTAAATATCCTAATACATAAGAATCATCCTATCTGTGTTAAATTAGTTGGAGCTGGCAGGACCTGCTGCAAGAGGTTCAGTGACTGTAGCTCTATAGTCGATATCTGCAGCAGTTGCCGGAGTAGGGCAGACGCCTTTGCCCTGAGGCAGAGCAAAGCCGACCGAAGGAGAGAGAAGGACAGTCGACATCTCATCCAGGCTGTGACATAACTTCTGGGTTGCTGCTTCTGTTCGGAGATCAGCTCCGCGAGTCTGGCGTAGATACATCTTGCACTTGGGCCCATCCCACCAGAGGTTGTGAACACTAGAGGAGTGAAGCTGCCTTGGTCAACATTTTGAATTCTCTCCCCATATGCCCTTCTCTTGTCGTTCTCGTTCCTCCTATGCGCAGCATCGAGAGCTAGGTTACGGTGACAAACGGCCATGGGATCAAAAATCCTACTACTACTACTACTACTACTACTAATAATACTAATACTACTACTACTACTACTACTACTACTACTACTTTTTTTTTATAACGTGGCCTCCAGCCTCCCCCAATAGCCACACCTTCGCCACCATTTATTTACCTTAATATTAAATATCCTAATACATAAGAAGCTATCCTATCTGTGTTAAATTAGTTGAGCCGCAGATCCATGCGGCATTCCGTGACTGTAGCCTCATAGTCAATATCTGCAGCAGTTGTCGGAGTAGGGGCAGAAGCTCTCGTTCCCTTGAGGCAGAGCAAAGCCGACCGAAGGAGAGAGAAGGACAGTCGACATCTCATCCAGGCTGTGACATAACTTCTGGGCTGCTGCTTCTGTTCGGAGATCAGCTCCGCGAGTCTGGCGTAGAAACATCTTGCACTTGGGCCCATCCCACCAGAGGTTGTGAACACTAGAGGAGTGAAGCTGCCCTGATCAACATTTTGAATTCTCTCCCCATATGCCCTTCTCTTGTCGTTCTCGTTCCTCCTATGCGCAGCATCGAGAGCTAGGTTACGGTGACAAACGGCCATGGGATCAAAAATCCTGATGTCGAAGAAAGCTCGCTGTCCCCGCGTCCAGAATCCTTGAGCACTGACGTCCACACGGGCTTCGTTAGATGTGTTTGAGGTCCTGTGTTGGAGGATCTCGCCATCCAGTGGAAGGAGGGTCGGTTCTACCATGACGTCCCGGCAGATTTCCTTCAACATATTTGCTGTGAGATCCCTTACCTCGTCATGCCTCATGCATATGAAGCCCCCCTTCTTGCAAACCATGGCGTGATCGCTATCATAGGAATAGCCACACACGCATTGGGAGGGCAAACCATCTACTGGCCAACCGTACCTTAGAGCAATGGCATCTGTAAATTCTTGTTTGTTAAGGCTGAAACCATTTGCTCCTATCGGTAACGTAGTTAACCAGTTCGAGGCGCCCACCTCCTGCGCTATAGCTACTTTTTTGTCAAATTTTCTGGAGCCTACTACTACTACTTTCACTACTACTACTCCTTGTCTGTTATGGTTTGTTCTGCTGTGTTTACAGTATGTCTACGGGAGAGGTGTGTGTGTGTGTGTGTGTGTGTGTGTGTGTGTGTGTGTGTGTGTGTGTGTGTGTGTGTGTGTGTGTGTGTGTGTGTGAAGAGTAAAAATAGGAAAAACGTCGCAAAAAGGCAAAGGACTTCCAATTGAATTCCAACTTGTGAAGAATAACTTGGTATTTATCATAAGTGTTTACCTGTTCAGCAAAATGTGACCGTTTGTGATATCAAACTTCCCCTTCGTTGAAAAATATAAATAACATCTTGGTAAATATTGAAGTGATAATACTACGAGTGACGTCATTGAGGTGTATCCTGATGACGTCACATCCGTTTGTATAAGACTGGATTGTAAATATTGATCAGTACACGACAAGGTAGGTGAAGGGTCTAGCATTCAATCACGTCTAACATCTTTTGTAGGATTACCTTCCGATCACACTGGATGATAATTGTCTTTGCAGGTATGGTTCTGTTTATTAAGAATTTACATTATTTCAGGAGAAAATATATTTGTCTCATTTTCCAAGGTGATTTACCGGAAGTACTGATAGATTTTTGTCGTAACTGAAATCCCAAGTCTTTAAGTTCTAAATAGTCTTCCCTGAGATATTGGCGACGCTTCCTGGTGCCAGTGATCAGACTCATTTCTTTCCTGTGTGGAGGGGCAGCCAGCCGACCTGTGGCCTTGGTGTTGTGTGTCCAGGCACCCTCCACCGCCACCCTACCACACCTGTGTCCTGTCACCCTCCACCGCCACCCTACCACACCTGTGTCCTGGCACCCTCCACCGCCACCCTACCACACCTGTGTCCTGGCACCCTCCACCGCCACCCTACCACACCTGTGTCCTG
>NW_024730668.1:20996387-20998775 GCF_018991925.1 Homarus americanus
CCACAAACTATTTTTTTCTCCCCCTCCGGAAATGCGATACACCGTCCGACTAAATTATATACAGTACACAGCGCGCTAGATTTTAGGCCGGATTACTTCAAAATTTATAAATATTTAAAATTACTCACACAAATAGCATATACGGATATTAGGTACGTCTGTTTATTTATATGTATGGGTCCTTGTTTTAAAATGGTGGTGTTGTTTGTTATTGAAGTTGAATGTATGTTTTTCCTGTGTGTGTGTGTGTGTGTGTGTGTGTGTGTGTGTGTGTGTGTGTGTGTGTGTGTGTGTGACCTAAAAGATATATGTTATCAAGTTTAAAATTATTTTTCGAGGAGTAATTAACCATTGGAAATCGAAATATGACTTAATTTGACCTAAGAATAATCTGTTCTCCTATAAGGGTCATGTGTCACGCATTTTACTCGTATATTGGGACTTATAAGTTCACCATTAACATCGCTGAACGACTTAATTAATAGTTATCCTCAGAGTGGCATATGTGACCTCCATCCCAGTTAAATGGCTCCGTTTTATATGCGGTTAATACTTCTACAATATAGCAATAGTTTGTGTACTAATTCCACAAAGCTATCGTAACGACCTTGGCAGTAACGAAGGGATTGGGAGGTTAGTTAGCGTTAATTCCTATGTACGGCCGGTACACACACAAAAAATAATTTCCACGGTTGATTTCTATACCATTTCAGGCCAGTAGGTCAAAGGTCAAACTCTGATGTTAGGTAAAAGGTCAAACTCAATGGTATTAGGTCCAAAGGCTATAGAACAAACTCAGTGATGTGAGGTCGAAGGTGGAGCTTAGTGATATTAGGTCGAAGGTCAAACTCAGTGATGTTAGGTCAAAGGTCAAACTCAGTGATATTGGTCAAGCGGTCAAAGGTGGGTCAGACACGCTCAAGGTTCATATTTTTAAAAGTATATGAGTCATGTCACATTAAAATAGACATAGGAATCCTCGCCTTATTATAGTCAAGTCTCAGTGTAATTCCGACGCCATCTTGCCATCTTAGTAGTCAACCCTGTCCTTTAACGTGAAAATAAATTACTTATGGTTATTATTCTCGTTATGACTTATGGGGGAAAATATTACTCTGAGAATTACTGTGAATCTGGAGCCGAGTTAGTCTGGTCCTTGTGATTAATGAGATGCAAGTTATCTCAGTTCCTGGCCGCCTCCTCACCGCTGCTGACTAAGGTAAAGGAGTTTCGGTGAGGGGTAGGTGAGATGGAAGCGTTAGAGAGAGTGAGAGAAGGAGAGAGAGAGAAGAAGGAGAGTGAGAGAAGAAGGAGAGTGAGAGAAGAAGGAGAGAGAGAGAAGAAGGAGAGTAGGTTAGTGTGATAGGTGATGGGGGGGGGAGGTGGTGGAGTAATTATGGTAATATTATAGAAGTTTATCTTAATTATACGTGAAGGACGAGTGTTTCCGAGAACCTGCCCCCACCCTCCCTCCCTCCACACAGACACACGCACACAGACACACGCACACACACACACACACACGCACACACACACACACTAGCTTATTCGTTACTCATTCATATTCAGTAGATTAGTTATTCCTATATTAATGAGTGTTTAGAGCCGTCCTGGACTGAGGGAACCGAGTCCACCTGTACCTTCCTCCGTCATTAGTGTCTACGTTAACCTTGGCATTGGTACGGAAGACTGCGGTTACCATCATATTAACAGGTGTTCAGTTGTTAAGGTTTGGTTAAGGTGAGGCCAGACAACAAGACGCAACACCACCAGTGAGTTTGAGACAATTTGCTAAAGCCGTTTTTTATTCACAACTAATTTAAAGTTGTATACAAAGCTTTCAGATATAATTTAGTAAACTCAACGAAGTAAAGTTTGGTCTGAATTTGGTTTGGTTGAAATTCGTCTTTTTGTTCGGTAGACTTGGATATTATTGGTTCAGTTCTGGGTTGGTTGGTACAGTACATAGTGGTAAAAAGTTCATAAGTCACCATCAAAAAATGTTGTAGGTCAGTGAGACTCAACACCTAAAGCAAACTTAGTGGGGAAGTGACGCTTACCACCCACTTGTTACACTAAAATATTCCTAACTGCCCGGAGGTGTTTATGAATTGTTGATGAAAAATAAATGTGTCATATGAGGCTCTGACTAGATTTTTTTTTGACGTGTGGACTAAGCTTTACTTTGATCTCTGGTCTCTTTTAATCTTCTTAGCATCAGTTCCTGCCGCCCGCATCCTATTTTAGCGTTTGATTGAGTCTGTTTTTCCTCGTATATTCCATTGACCTTCACAACACCCACAGCATCTCTCCCTTGGGACTATTGAGTACGTGGTGAAAACCTGAACCGAGATTTCCTTTTGACATTTGGAGTTCTTATCGCATCTT
>NW_024730668.1:20998875-21006375 GCF_018991925.1 Homarus americanus
AGAAGGAGGAGGAGGGCAAGGATGGTGTTGAAGGAGAGGAGGAGGAGAAGGATGGTGTTGGGGAGAGGAGGAGGGGCAAGGATGATGTTGGGGAGAGGAGGAGGGCAAGGATGATGTTGGGAGGAGGAGGAGGCAAGTATGGTGTTGGAGGAGAGGAGGAGGGAGGGCAAGGATGATGTTGGAGGAGAGGAGGAGGGCAAGTATGGTGTTGGAGGAGGAGGAGGGGCAAGGGTGGTGTTGGGGGAGAGGAGGAGGGCAAGGATGATGTTGGAGGAGGGCAAGGAGGGTGTTGGGGAGGAGGAGGGGCAAGGATGATGTTGGAGGAGGAGGAGGAGGAGGAGGAGGGCAAGGATGGTGTTGGAGGAGGAGGAGGAGGAGGAGGATGGTGTTGGGGAGAGGAGGAGGGCAGGATGGTGTTGGAGGAGAGGAGGGGCAAGGATGGTGTTTGGGGAGAGGAGGAGGAGGGCAGGGTGGTGTTGGGGGAGAGGAGGAGGGGCAAGGATGGTGTTGGAGGAGAGGAGGAGGGGCAAGGGTGGTGTTGGGGGGAGAGGAGGAGGGCAAGGATGGTGTTGGAGGAGGAGGAGGAGGGCAGGATGGTGTTGGAGGAGAGGAGGAGGAGGGCAAGGATGGTGTTGGAGGAGAGGAGGAGGAGGGCAAGGATGGTAGTTGAATAATCCACAAACGAAATCGTGAACTCTCTCTCTCTCTCTCTCTCTTGAACCCTTATACAACTCTTTGATATTTATATTCATTTTCATCACCTCTCCCTTCACAAGGTATCAGTCATTCCTCCTGTGTCCTTCCCTCTGTTATCCGTGTCTTTGCATCTTTATCATTCGTTTTTATCAGTATTACATCTCCCAAAGTTAATCTTTTTAATGGTGAATTTATCAACTCTTGGTGTCTAAGTATTTTGCAGTTTACATTTTTTTTCACTTCTCATTTAATATTATTTTTTTCATCCATCATTTTGACGTTATTTCATCTCTCTCTCTCTCTCACAAAATAATCTTCCCTTTTCTCATTTTATTTCCTTTGTTGTTCTAAATCACACCTTGGAAACCCATAGTTGATGCATAATTAGCATTGAAAAATGTCAGTAAAATCTGTCAAGGGTCATTTTGGCCACTAATTACTCTGCAATCAAATTGTGGACCACATACTCATAATCAGCAAGCTCAGGAGTACCCGTACTGTGATTTTCAGCAAAATCTAATTTTTGGCCAAAAACCACCAAAAATGTAAGTCTTATACCTTACAAAATTTTTGACCGAAATTGACAAAAATTGTAAGTCTTAATGCTTAAGGATTTTTGGCCAAAAATACCTTTTCTCTCTGAACTAAAATTTAATGTGCCTAACTATTTAAGTACATGCAGAATAATACACAAGCACCAAGAAATGACCTCGAAAACCCATAAGTGGCGAGTAATTAGCATTGCCAAAAGTAATTTATTCAAAAAATCATTTGAACATTTTCTAAAAGCCATTTGAACAAGTTACTTAATCAAGATATCAAATTTTGGTTAACAGATCATAGCAGCACATTCAGGAGTACCTATACTGAAATTTTGAACAAAAATCCATTTTTGTGAAATGACGAAAATTGTAAAGTCTATATAGCCTTAAAAGTTTTTGGCCAAAAATACTTTCTCTCTAAACTAAATTTAATATTGCCTAACTATTTAAGTACATCAGAATAATACACAGCACCAGAAATGACCTCGAAACCCATAAGTGGCGAGTATTAGCATTGCAAAGTAATTAAAATATTCTAAAATCATTTTGAACATTTTCACAAAAGCCATTTGAACAAGTTATAATCAAGATATCAAATTTTGGTTAACAGATCCTTAAGCAGCACATTCAGGTACCTATACTGAAATTTTGAACAAAATCCATTTTGTGAAATGACGAAAATTGTAAGTCTATAGCCTTAAAAGGATTTTTTGGCCAAAAATACTTTCTCTCTGAACTAAACTAATGTGCCTAACTATTTAAGTACATCCAGAATAATACACAAGCACCAAATGACCTCGAAAACCCATAGAGTGGCGAGTAATTAGCGTGCAAAAGTAATTAAAATATTCTAAAAATCATTTGAACATTTTTCTAAAAGCCATTTGAACAAGTTTATAATCAAGATATCAAATTTTTGGTTAACAGATCCTTAAGCAGCACACATTCAGAATTACCTATACTGAAATTTTGAACAAAATCCATTTTTGGCCGAAATGACGAAATTGTAAGTCTATAGCCTTAAAAAGGATTTTTTTTGGCCAAAATACTTACTCTCCTAAAGCTGTTTAATGTGCCTAACTATTTAAGTACATCAGAATAATACACAAGCACCAAGAAGCAGCCTCGAAAACCCATAAGTGGCGAGTAATTAGCATTGCAAAAGTAATTAAAATATTCTAAAATCATTTGAACATTTTCTAAAGCCATTTGGGCAAGTTATAATCAAGATATCAAATTTTGGTTAACAGATCCTTAAGCAGCACATTCAGGAGTACCTATACTGAAATTTTGAACAAAATCCATTTTTGGCCAGAAATGACGAAATTGTAGTCTATAGCCTTAAAAGGATTTTTGGCCAAAAATACTTTTCTCCTCTGAACTAAAATTTAATGTGCCAAACTATTTAAGTACATCAGAATAGCCTACACAAGCACCAAGAAATGACCTCGAAAACCCATAAGTGGCGAGTAATTAGCATTGCAAAAATAATTAAAATATTCTAAAAATCATTTGAACATTTTCTAAAAGCCATTTGAACAAGTTATAATCAAGATATCAAATTTTGGTTAACAGATCCTTAAGCAACACATTCAGGAGTACCTATACTGAAATTTTGAACAAAATCCATTTTTTGCCGAAAATGACAAAAATTGTAAGTCTAAAACCTTAAAGGATTTTTGGCCAAAAATACGTTTTCTCGCTGAACTAAAATTTAATGTGCCTAACTATTTAAGTACATCCAGAATAATACACAAGCACCAAGAAATGACCTCGAAAACCCACAAGTGGCGATTAATTAGCATTGCAAAAGTAATTAAAATATTCTAAAAATCATTTGAACATTTTCTAAAAGCCATTTGAACAAGTTATAATCAAGATATCAAATTTTGGTTAACAGATCCTTAAGCAGCACGTTCAGGAGTACCTATACTGAAATTTTTAACACAATCCATTTTTTGGCCGAAAATGACAAAAATTGTAAGTCTATAGCCTTAAAGGATTTTTGGCCAAAAATACGTTTTCTCTCTGAACGAAAATTTAATGTGCCTAACTATTTAAGTACATCCAGAATAATACACAAGCACCAAGAAATGACCTCGAAAACCCATAAGTGGCGAGTAATTAGCTTTGCAAAAGTAATTAAAATATTCTAAAATGTTTGAACATTTTAAGCCATTTAGACAAGTTATAATCAAGATATCAAATTTGCGGTTAACAGATCCTTAAGCAGCACATTCAGGAGTACCTATTCTGAAATTTTGAACAAAATCCATTTTTGGGCCGAAATGACAAAAATTGTAAGTCTAAAGCCTTAAAGGATTTTTGGCCAAAAATACTTTTTCTCTCTGAACTAAAATTTAATGTGCCTAACTATTTAAGTACATCCAGAATAATACACAAGCACCAAGAAATGACCTCGAAAACCCATAAGTGGCGAGCAATTAGCATTGCAAAAGTAATTAAAATATTCTAAAAATCATTTGAACATTTTCTAAAAGCCATTTGTACAAGTTATAATCAAGATATCAAATTTTGGTTAACAGATCCTTAAGCAGCACATTCAGGAGTACCTATACTGAAATTTTGAACAAAATCCATTTTTTGGCCGAAAATGACAAAAATTGTAAGTCTAAAAGCCTTAAAGGATTTTTGGCCAAGAATACGTTTTCTCTCTGAACTAAAATTTAATGTGCCTAACTATTTAAGTACATCCAGAATAATACACAAGCACCAAGAAATGACCTCGAAAACCCATAAGTGGCGAGTAATTAGCATTGCAAAAGTAATTAAAATATTCTAAAAATCATTTGAACATTTTCTAAAAGCCATTTGAACAAGTTATAATCAAGATATCAAATTTTGGTTAACAGATCCTTAAGCAGCACATTCAGGAGTACCTATACTGAAATTTTGAACAAAATCCATTTTTTGGCCGAAATGACGAAAATTGTAAGTCTATAGCCTTAAAGGATTTTTGGCCAAAAATACGTTTTCTCTCTGAACTAAAATTTAATGTGCCTAACTATTTAAGTACATCCAGAATAATACACAAGCACCAAGAAATGACCTCGAAAACCCATAAGTGGCGAGTAATTAGCATTGCAAAAGTAATTAAAATATTCTAAAATCATTTGAACATTTTCTAAAAGCCATTTGAACAAGTTATAATCAAGATATCAAATTTTGGTTAACAGATCCTTAAGCAGCACATTCACGAGTACCTATACTGAAATTTTGAACAAAATCCATTTTTTGGCCGAAAATGACAAAAATTGAAAGTCTAAAGCCTTAAAGGATTTTTGGCCAAAAATACGTTTTCTCTCTGAACTAAAATTTAATGTGCCTAACTATTTAAGTACATCCAGAATAATACACAAGCACCAAGAAATGACCTCGAAAACCCATAAGTGGCGAGTAATTAGCATTGCAAAAGTAATTAAAATATTCTAAAAATCATTTGAACATTTTCTAAAAGCCATTTGAACAAGTTATAATCAAGATATCAAATTTTGGTTAACAGATCCTTAAGCAGCACATTCAGGAGTACCTATACTGAAATTTTGAACAAAATCCATTTTTTGGCCGAAAATGACAAAAATTGTAAGTCTATTGCCTTAAAGGATTTTTGGCCAAAAATACTTTTTCTCTCTGAACTAAAATTTAATGTGCCTAACTATTTAAGTACATCCAGAATAATACACAAGCACCAAGAAATGACCTCGAAAACCCATAAGTGGTGAGTAATTAGCATTGCAAAAGTAATTAAAATATTCTAAAAATCATTTGAACATTTTCTAAAAGCCATTTGAACAAGTTATAATCAAGATATCAAATTTTGGTTAACAGATCCTTAAGCAGCACATTCAGGAGTACCTATACTGAAATTTTGAACAAAATCCATTTTTTGGCCGAAATGACAAAAATTGTAAGTCTAAAGCCTTAAAGGATTTTTGGCCAAAAATACTTTTTCTCTCTGAACTAAAATTTAATGTGCCTAACTATTTAAGTACACTCCAGAATAATACACAAGCACCAAGAAATGACCTCGAAAACCCATAAGTGGCGAGTAATTAGCATTGCAAAAGTAATTAAAATATTCTAAAAATCATTTGAACATTTTCTAAAAGCCATTTGAACAAGTTATAATCAAGATATCAAATTTTGGTTAGCAGATCCTTAAGCAGCACATTCAGGAGTACCTATACTGAAATTTTCAACAAAATCCATTTTTTTGGCCGAAATTACGAAAATTATAAGTCTATAGCCTTAAAGGATTTTTGGCCAAAAATACGTTTTCTCTCTGAACTAAAATTTAATGTGCCTAACTATTTAAGTACATCCAGAATAATACACAAGCACCAAGAAATGACCTCGAAAACCCATAAGTGGCGAGTAATTAGCATTGCAAAAGTAATTAAAATATTCTAAAAATCATTTGAACATTTCTAAAAGCCATTTGAACAAGTTATAATCAAGATATCAAATTTTAGTTAACAGATCCTTAAGCAGCACATTCAGGAGTACCTATACTGAAATTTTGAACAAAATCCATTTGTGGACGAAATGCCAAAAATTGTAAGGCTTACCCCTTACAGAATTTTTGGCCAAAATACTTTTTCTCTCTGAACTAAAATTTAATGTGCCTAACTATTTAAGTACATCCAGAATAATACACAAGCGCAAAGATATGACCTCAAAACCCATAAGTGGCGAGTAATTAGTACAAAAGTAATTAAAATATTCTAAAAAATAATTTGAACTTATTTTATAAAAGCCATTTGAACAAGTTATAATCAAGATATCAAATTTTTGGTTAACAGATCCTGAAGCAGCACATTCAGGAGTACCTATACTGAAATTTTGAACAAAATCCATTTTTTGGCCGAAATGACAAAAATTGTAAGTCTAAAGCCTTAAAGGATTTTTGGCCAAAAATACTTTTTCTCTCTGAGCTAAAATTTAATGTGCCTAACTATTTAAGTACATCCAGAATAATACACAAGCACCAAGAAATGACCTCGAAAACCCATAAGTGGTGAGTAATTAGCATTGCAAAAGTAATTAAAATATTCTAAAAATCATTTGAACATTTTCTAAAAGCCATTTGAACAAGTTATAATCAAGATATCAAATTTTGGTTAACAGATCCTTAAGCAGCACATTCAGGAGTACCTATACTGAAATTTTGAACAAAATCCATTTTTGGCCGAAATGACGAAAATTGTAAGTCTAAAGCCTTAAAGGATTTTTGGCCAAAAATACGTTTCTCTCTGAACTAAAATTGCCTAACTATTTAGAGTACACTCAGAATAATACACAAGCACCAAGAAATGACCTCGAAAGCCCATAAGTGGCCGAGTAATTACCATTGCAAAAGTAATTAAAATATTCTAAAAATCATTTGAACATTTTTCTAAAAGCCATTTGAACAAGTTATTTTCCAAGATATCAAATTTTGGTTAACAGATCCTTAAGCAGCACATTCAGGAGTACCTATACTGAAATTTTGAACAAAATCCATTTTTTGGCCGAAAATGACAAAAATTGTAAGTCTAAAGCCTTAAGGATTTTTGGCCAAAAATACTTTTTCTCTCTGAACTAAAATTTAATGTGCCTAACTATGTAAGTACATCCAGAATAATACACAAGCACCAAGAAATGACCTCGAAAACCCATAAGTGGTGAGTAATTAGCATTGCAAAAGTAATTAAAATATTCTAAAAATAATTTGAACATTTTCTAAAAGCCATTTGAACAAGTTATAATCAAGATATCAAATTTTGGTTAACAGATCCTTAAGCAGCACATTCAAGAGTACCTATACTGAAATTTTGAACAAAATCCATTTGTGGACGAAATGCCAAAAATTGTAAGGTTTACCCCTTACAGAATTTTTGGCCAAAAATACTTTTTCTCTCTGAACTAAAATTTAATGTGCCCAACTATTTAAGTACATCCAGAATAATGCACAAGCACCAAGAAATGACCTCGAAAACCCATAAGTGGCGAGTAATTAGCATTACAAAAGTAATTAAAATATTCTAAAATCATTTGAACATTTTCTAAAAGCCATTTGAACAAGTTATAATCAAGATATCAAATTTTGGTTAACAGATCCTTAAGCAGCACATTCAGGAGTACCTATACTGAAATTTTGAACAAAATCCATTTTTTGGCCGAAATGACGAAAATTGTAAGTCTATAGCCTTAAAGGATTTTTGGCCAAAAATACGTTTTTCTCTCTGGTAATTTAATGTAC
>NW_024730668.1:21011375-21033875 GCF_018991925.1 Homarus americanus
TTCCGTTTAATTTATTCTTATATTTAATTTTTTGGACAGGACATTGTTTTTGTTTCTTCTAAAACCTATATAATTAGGTGAATTTTTTTTTATTAATTCACTAAAAGGTGGAAATCGTCTCCCTAGCTGTGAATGGGTCACTTAACATGTGGGTAAGTGTAGGCGGGGAGAGTACAGTATTAGCCACGTCACCTCGCCTGATGGTCCAACAAGAGGGAGGATGCTGTACACGTGAGGGGGGGCAGCAATAAGACCCATAACACTGTGGAGATCAATACACCGTCAGTAGAGGTCTCGGAAAGGCCTTGACTGGAGACTTAAATTGTAATATGATAGTGTAACGGGTCTGTCCTTGATGCTTGTTAAAGGATGGTATTGTCACTTTAATCCGTTCCTTGTTAGTGCCTCAGTCTCAGTCTCCTCTTACCCCCCCCACACTCCACAGTCTGAGAGGTATGAGTGGTGGTGTATCAGTCATCTCTCTCTCTCTCTCTCTCTCTTTGGTTAGCGAAGCCTCCTTAAAAACTCACCGTTCATTCTTATTCTATACCACCGGCCTAGTTATTCCTCTAGGCCACTTACTGATAAATTATCTTAGTCATATCTTGCCCCTCATGTTTTCAAGAAGAGATTTAAAGTCCTCCAGTATTGGTTTAGTTCCTGATTGTGTGACAGTCGGTCGTATTGCAGCAGTATAAGTGAGTAAACAGGAGAGGAGTCAACATAGGTTATCGTTTATTATTACAGGATAAAACACTGGAAAGTATGTTGGGAGGAGTGGCAATTTAGAATTTGTATTGGTTGTCGGTAACTGTTTATGTTTATCTGTATTTATTTATTTATTTATTTATTTATTTAGTCACAGTTACTTGAATATTTGGTTAATTATGGTGAAGGGATTCTTTGGTTGTATCGTTTCTGTTGTTCTATGACGATGTTATTTTGTTTGGTGGTCAGTCATTTATAAGAATTTAGTCGCCACACAATCGTCACAACACATGCATCTGTTCTATCTGATACCAATTGAAGTCCCTGGCAGCTGAACGTCTGTAGCACCACTCATAGATCCATTTTGGCTGTTGTGTTGGATTTGTTAATTCAACATACATGTACCACCTCAACCACACCTCCATTATCACTTATACCATCACCCCCAACCATCACCACCCCAACCATCTACTTAGCTACCACCCCCACCAATCACGACTGCTATCTCCAATCACCTTTACCACCGCCTCCAACACCACTATGTCTACCTCTCACCTACAAATATCGCGGCCTCTACCCCATTCTCCCCTCCAACACTCCCCTCCTCCCCCGTAGCCTTCATCCTTACCACAATCCTCGCTACAACATCTTGCCACAGTCTCCTTCTGTCTCTATTAAACGTCTTGCACGGGGCGCCATGGATTACGTGATCATTGTTTACACGACGACACCAACTAACAGAGAGCATAGCTGGCATATGAGACGATAAAGTCATAATTCAAATCTAAGCTACAGCTGGAATACATAAACATTACCCCCCTCCCTCCCTCTTCCGCCTCCATTCAGTTTATTTGAAGTGATGATTAAAAACCTTAACACTACTTGGCGGGGTTAGGTTTGGTTTAATGTTAATATGAAATAAACTGAGGGTTAATCTTCACGTGACTCCTGAACACTGGACAAGACATGTTGTTTATCCCAAGTAAAATTCATTCATTTATAATTTAATAATTTTCTATCTAAAAGAAAAAAAAACCACTATTTCCCGTGTTTAGTAAATTTTGTTGACGATTAATTCATAACTGATGATCAAAGGCTAATGAACCCGCTCCTCTCTTTGTGTTTGGGGAGAGTGACGACCTAACACACTATAATTATTTGCCATCAGTTGGGTCAAAAAATATACAATAGTGTTGACCATCAAACAGTTTAGCTGGAAAAATAACGAGTCACCGAAGGAAGCATTATTTGGGCTAGGTCCCGGTGGTGTATACAAATATAACCTAACCTAACCTAACCTACTAACCTAATCCTAACCTAACCTAACCTAACCTATCCTAACCTAACCTAACCTAACCTATCCTATCTTATCAAAATCATATAGAGATTTCTTCCGTGTTTATAATTCACAGGTGTGCTAAAGTAGGGGGGTAACCACATTAACCTGTCGTAATACCTTGTCATTACTCAACAGGTAAACTAAGGTGAACGAGACCCAGCAAGTGAGGTCACCTGATGTCCTCTCTTTGTTTAAATTCCTCCACGCCTGTAATACTGTCACCCAAACCTGATACAGTGAAACCTCCATATAAAGGGCTTCAATCTCCATACAATCCGTTAGATCGGGGTTTCATATCTAACGGATCATCGATATAACGGACCTTCATCTCTATATACAGTTCGTTAAGTGGAGGTTGATATAATAAACTTGTCTTTCATTATATTTGACTTTAAAATCAGGCTAAATCACATGAATCTTCCAGCCTTCTTACCGTTCATTCTGTCTAGGTGTACTGTCATCCATCGAGCCTGTCAGCGATAATCTCGTGTTATCTACCAGGATAATCTACCGTGTTATCTACCAGGATAATATACCGTGTTATATAGCCATGTCTTTCTGTTCCCGACCGCCAAAATAATGCAAGAACCGTGGCGCCATGTCTTACCACTCACCATGACTGATGACAGGTGTAAACATTGGTTATATGACGTCACGAGAGGCCATCAATAACAATCTATCTCTCCTCCACTTTATCTTGGCCTCCTAAATCTCAAGTCTCCCATCTCTCTCTCTCTCTCTCTCTCTCTCTCTCTCTCTCTCTCTCTCTCTCTCTCTCTCTCTCTCCGACACCAAATCTTTTAGACAGACAGACACGCTCCACATTCAACCCCATAAACCATTCGACACAGACACAAAAAGTCCTACACGACCAATAAATGTAATGTTTTAGAGTAAGTCAATTATGTGAACTGATGAATCACTCGTAATACAACCAATGGTTATATACTTCACAGCGCTTACAAATTTCACAGTAGGCTACTTATACACTTCACAAGTCATACTGTACCATAACTTATGCTTTTCACAGCACTTATATATTTAATCTCACTTATACTTTACAGTCCCAACGGATCTTGAGCCAGGAACCAAGACACAAGTCACTGGTACCTAACCTAACCTAACCTAACCTAACCTAAATTAACCTGCCATATCCAACCCGATTTAACTTAACCAAATCCTATCAACCTTAATCTACCGTAACTTGATCTAACGTAAAGCTAATCCTAGAAGGGGCAGCTAGGAATTAAAAAAAAAAAAAACTGCCTTAGCTTGGGTTGGATGTGCCGGGGGTGCAGGGAGGGGCGTGTGGTGTAAGCAGGCCAAGGGCAAAGGCGGATAATTCTCTCAGGCGACCAATCAGAAAAAAAGCTGGCAACCTTAGTTACAAGTAAAAGTGATGCCACAACAGTAAAAAAGGCTCTCTAGACACAGTGAACCGTAGAAGGTCGAGCCTGGGGCGATGGAGGTAATCCTTTGATGCGGTGGTAAAGGGGGGGGTGGAGGGGAAGGGGGTGATGGAGAGAGGAGAAGGAATGAGCGGTATTAGGAGAAAAGGAAAGAAAAGGATGATGAAGAGGGAGAGGCAGGAGGATGGGGAGGGTGGGAGAGGGGAGGGTGGGAGAGGGAAGGGAAGGAGTGTGGATGGTGGGGGAAGGTAAATAAGGAGGAAGAAGAGGAGTCGGGTGGGGTATTGGATTACTAAGTGAGAAGAGGAGGAGAGGAAAAGAAGAAGGTGGGAGGGAAATAAGTATAAGGGAAGTGGTGGGAGAGTTAGGAAGGTGTTAGCGGCTGGGAGGAGTGTTAGGTGGGAGGAGTGTTAGGCGGGAGGAGTGTTAGGTGGGAGGAGTGTTAGGTGGGAGGAGTGTTAGGTGGGAGGAGTGTTAGGTGGGAGGAGTGTTAGGTGGAGGAGTGTTAGGTGGGAGGAGTGTTAGGCGGGAGGGAGTGACTGGGTGAGGAGTGTTACGTAGGGAGGTAGTGAGTGACCAGCTCCACTAATGGCCGTAGTCTGCTAAGCGTATTAAGTGATTTTTACAGACGCAGAAAAAGGCGGAAGGTTCTGCAGCTGGTTTAATCCCTAAATACGTTCATATGTCTGGACACACACACACACACACACACTAACTATAACCTCCATATAACGAACTTCTCTCAATGTAAAATCCGTTATAGGGGGGTGGGGGTCGGAAATAACAGACCCTCGAGATAACGGATTTTTCCTATACAAATGTTTTAAATGTCTCAATGAAAAATAATATACTGGATATACTTATAAGAACAAACAAACACAATGGCTGATTTACTATGACCCTAAGAAACAAAATACAATAATAGAACTGTCAGTCACTCACACATGTTATTAAAATACTTACTAAAATTATTGTAACATATCTCGGGTTTAATCAGCTGAGAGACCTGACAAGATACAGATTTAAAGATAGTGGATTATATTTTTGAGTTGTGGGAGTCTGGAGGTTGTGGTTGTTGGGGAGGTCTTGGGGTCATGGGGGAGGTCTTGGGGTTGTTGGGGAGGTCTTGGGGTGGGGCCAGGAGGGGGTCTTGAATTTGTGGGGGTACCAGATGGGGGACAACGATACATTTTAATCAAAAGTAAATAAAATTATTTCTGGTGTTGCCGTTGTCATGTTTACGTGGCTGGGTGCTGTCAGTTGCCATATCCCAGTAGAAATAAAAAGAATATTCCCCTTCAAACCACTAAATATAAGTAACTTGGTGGATTCTCTCATTCAAGTTATCATTCCGTATCACATTACTTCAAAGATAACTCATAAATTTCATTATTAATAACACACTTTTAGTTGTTTGGGTGTAATTTACAATATCACAACACTATTGTAAACTATCCAGGGAGAAATAGGAGTTACTATTATATCCAGAGTTCATATTAGTTTGTAAATAGACCAAGAACAGTGAAGGAGTTGAAGAAACTTAAGAGAGAAATATTGCCAGTTATTAAGACGAAGTTCAGGTCCAGGTGTCGAGGTTGACAAGTTACAGGGTACAGTAACTTACCTCAGCGAGACCATCGAACCTGGCAAAGAGTTCGTTGAGCATCTTGACGAGCTCTGAGGCGGTGTAGGTGGAGGAGATGGCGGTGAATCCAACAATGTCTGCGAACAGGATGCTGCCGAAGATAAACAACACAACCCGGAGTTAACACAGACGTATGGCAGATGATAATAATAATAATAATAATAATAATAATATTTTCATCAACATATACGTAACATATTTTCTACATAACACAACATTATTTGCTTTCCTTTCTCCCATCCCACCCCATACCATCCCATCCCATCCCATCCCATCCCATCCCCGCCCCACCAGCCAAATAAAGCTACATATGCCCTTTATTGTTTCGAATGCTCAGTAATTGTCAGAAATTTAAATGAAATGTAGGTGTAATATGGTAATGCATGTGTCAGTGGTGGTGGGTGAGTGTTGGAGGTGAGTGTTGGAGGTGATGTGTTGGAGGTGAGTGCTGGAGGTGAGTATTGGAGGTGATGTGTTGGAGGTGATGTGTTGGAGGTGAGTGTTGGAGGTGAGTGTTGGAGGTAGGTGTTGGAGGATGTGTTGGAGGGGCTGTGTGTTGAGGTGAGAGTGTTGATGTAGGTGTTGGAGGATGTGTTGAGGTAGATGTGTTGGAGGTGAGTGTTGGAGGTGAGGTTGGAGGTAGGAGTTAGAGGCCGATGTGTTGGAGGTAGGAGTTAGAGGCCGATGTGCTGGAGTTAGGGAGTTAGAGGCCGATGTGTTGGAGGTAGGGAGGAGTTAGAGACCGGTGTGTTGGAGGCAGGAATTGTTTTTCGAATATAAAATGAAAAGCCACACACACACACACACACACACACACACACACACACACACACACACACACACAAGAGACCCACAAACAATTCAATGTTTTATTATCTGGTGTTTTGAGAGTTTTAGTTGTGACGCTGAATGTGAGCATGAGGAGTACCAAATTAAAAGTGAGAGAGAGGAGAGAGAGAGAGAGAGAGAGAGAGAGAGAGAGAGAGAGAGAGAGAGAGAGAGAGAGAGAGAGAGAGAGACTGTTTATTTTATAATACGTGATTTAATAAAACTATAGTCATCATATTCTGTTTATCATAATAAAGGTACATGAGGGTTAGGTCATGTTAGGTTCTGATAACGATGACCTTTTGACCTTATGACCTCAGTGTTTAGGAAAAACTTCTGCTCTTCCGTCAGTCAGGTCACTCGTGAGGTTAGGTTAGGTTAGGTTAACGTGTGAATTATAGAAGTTGTGGTGTGGGTTAAAATAGCCCAAACTCAGACAGATGGACGCAGGGAATAATAAACCACAATAATTAATTCATCAGTCATGGTGAACAAAGTTCCTGCAGTAAAGACCTGTGTGTGTGTGTGTGTGTGTGTGTGTGTGTGTGTGTGTGTGTGTGTGTGTGTGTGTGTGTGTGTGTGTGTGTGTGTGTGTGTGTGTGTGTGTGTGTGTGTGTGTGTGTGTGTGTGTGTGTGTGTGTGTGTGTGTGTGTAAATAATAAATAATAATAATTATAGTAATAAACGGTCTATTAATAGAGTTGCAGCCGGTGGCTGAAAATATACAAAGTTACATTTGATTTAGACATAATGATATGCGTTGAATACATTTACAGGGCTGTGCAGTACATAAATCAGGGGTTGTTTATTATTTTAACAATAGATGGGATGGTACTGTTCTTATATCTATCGGTGCAGGCTCTTATGGACTGAATTTTGTTGTAGTGGCGGACTGCGCGAGGTGGGCGGGGGACTGCCGGTGGCAGGAGGTGGCGACGACGAGGATGGTGCAGTAGTCCACTGCCAAACCTTGCTAGTGCTTGGTGGTGGAGGTCACTGAGGGATGGCATTTCCAGGGTGGAGAGAGCGTTGGTGTAGCCGGAGTACTCTGCGCCGAGCATGATTCTGCAGGCCCTTTTCTGTACCTTCTCTAGCTGACGTTGTTGGGTGGAGTTGAGAGAAGACGACCAGGCTGGTGACGCATACGTTAGTTTGTGTGTACATATGTGTATGTGTGTGTATATGTGTGTATATGTATATGTGTGTGTGTATATATATATATATATATATATATATATATGTTTGCGTATATATGTGTGTATATATGTATGTTTATGTATATATGAACGGGGTAAATACTATGTCGAT
Source organism: Homarus americanus (assembly GCF_018991925.1). NCBI lineage: Eukaryota > Metazoa > Arthropoda > Malacostraca > Decapoda > Nephropidae > Homarus > Homarus americanus. The sequence goes on from NW_024730668.1 coordinate 21,018,613, forward strand.
TTTTCAGGTGTAATTTTTTAAGTTATATTGTTCAAACTCCAAAATATATTTACGTAGTAGAAAGTTGTAGACTGAAAAAATTACGTAGGTCTATGACGTCACACGTGAGACCTGTTTGAGGATGTTTTGGTCCGCGTTTTAATGGAGACTTCTGCTAAAATAAGGTTGTCGGGAATAAACCTCATTTTTCTAACCATTTATAAAGAAGTGTGGTGAGACAGCGCGGATGATGAGGTGACTGTAGTGGCAGATTGATATATGAGGGGGAGGGGAGAAAGGGTCGTGAGAGAGACGATAAGAGGAAGTGAGAGGGAGTGTGGAGGGAGATGTTGAGAGAGTGAGGAGGCGGAAGAAGGTGGAAAGAGGAGACGGAGGGAAGGGGAGGGGAGGACGGAGGGGGGGGGGACGGAGGGGAGGTGGTAAAAGGAGGGATCGGGAAAGATGGGAAGAAGGGGGAATGAGGGGGTGGGGGCCGAAGGTTTCTGGTTGACTTATCAGCAACCGTTTCCCCGTCATCCGTCACCATGACAACGTTACTGTAGGTGGAGCGGAGAGTATTACGAGGAGGCTTAGGTGATGTAAATAAGGCGCTGCAATCATTATAGCAACATGAACTAAATTTTGTGACTTTGAGAGGACAGTAAAGATATTGTCGATCAAACATTAACATTCTGGCTTCTGGTACATAACACTATATACTGTGCATGTAATTCTGGATACACACGAACACGGAGATGTTTTTTAATACAGACATTCACTTACAGGTACTTTTGGATGCATACGTACACACACAAACACAGTACACCCATGACTAAGGACATAATACACACTGATAATCTTGAATATTTATAAAAACGTATGATAAACACACACACACACACACACACACACACACACACACACACACACACACAGGATTAACACGTTATGAAAATTTTATAGGATTATAGCTACCTAGAAGGGATCGGTGGGGAGGAGGAAGAGGAAGAGGAGGGGAGGAAGAGGGAGGGAAGAGGAAGAGGGAGGAAGAGGAGGAGGAAGAGGAGAAAGAGGAGGAGGAGGAGGAGGACGGGAAGGTTATGAGAGGGTCCATTATATATATTACCCAGTTGGCAACTTATGGGTGGAGAGCAGGAATGAAGAGCAAGGAGAAGGATGGGGAGGAGGAGGAAGAGGAAGAGGAACAGTGGAATGAAAGGTAAGGAGAAAGATAATTAAAGGTAGGCGAGGTAAGGAGAAAAATAACTAAAGATAGAGAAGGTAAGGAGGAAGATAATTAGGAAGATAATTAAAGGTAGGTAAGGTAAAGAAGAATATAATTAAAAGGTATTTGAGGCAAAGAAAAAGGTAATTAAAGGTAGATACGGTGAGGAGGAAGATAATTAAAGGTAGAGAAGGTGAGGAGGAAGATAATTAAAGGTACAGAAGGTGAGGAGGAAGATAATTAAAGGTACAGAAGGTGAGGAGGAAGATAATTAAAGGTACAGAAGGTGAGGTAAGGAGACAGGTAAGGTAGGTAAGGGGAGTCCCCAAACGACTCGGGTACGCATGTTGGCAAAGAGCAAAGTTAGGTGCCAGGAACCGAGCCATTAACTAAGGCATTACGGCGAGCTGATGAAGTTAGTGTTGATGGGTCTGATGTATTATAAGTGATGTCTGATGTATTATAAGTGATGTATTGTAAGTGAAGTTTGATGTATAGTACTGTTAAGTGAGGTTTGAATATTGTAAAAAAATATATATATATATTATGCGAGTTGTTACCGATTAATTGCGTATTTAAAGTTCTTATTATAGGTTATTTACATATATGTAGCCTATGCATATTATACATAGGTAAGTCATCACTGTATAGCCTATTCAGTTTTATGAGTACCAATAATGTTTCAGGAACACATCGTAGGAGACCAAGTAGCGGTGATACTGAACTACTGATCGTGGAAATGCAAAAGCGACCGTGTGAAGCAAGCCTAAGGTGATATCATTGAAAGTATAGTAAAAAAAATCACCTACTGTTATATCGAACAACTCACACACAATTATAATATGCCCAGACTAATCTGAGACTTGATGGTATATATACACAAAGCTTGGCAATACAATTATTATTATTATTATTATTATTATTATTATTATTATTATTATTATTATTATTATTATTATTATTATTATTATTATTATTATTATTATTATTATTATTATTATTATTATTATTATGGCTTTGAAAATATCATAATATCAATAAACATCATTAATACTATTATATGTAATAATAATTCCACTGTAATTATGAAGTTTACACCGACGCTTACTGGCAGGACGAAGCTTAAACACTGGACACGTATTGGAGACAGAGATCTCCCCCCCCCACCACCTATCTGTTTAAAATACACCTGTTCACTCTCACTTGATATAATCCATATATAGATGATAGCAGCTCGTGTTGACCTTTGTCGTTCAAGTCACTCAGTGTTCAGACGCACCGTGCAGCAGACTGACGTGAACACTATCTCGGTCTAGGCGGAGTTACCGAGATAGTGAAACGTGGGTAGCAAAGACCGCAGAGTTTAACGCTTATCTCCTCGCGCCTCTGTAATACTCGAGGGTGATTGCCGGTCAAATGAACCTATCCTTAAAGACCTTAACGTAACCTAAGCTAAATAACCTAACCTAGTCAAACTTAACCTAATCTAACCTAACAACCAAATATAACTTAACCAAACCCAACCAAACCTTCCTTAACTTACTCCACCAAACCGAACCTAATTTTACCTTACCTTACCAAACACTACCACACCACACTACACTACACAACACTCGGGAATGGGTCGCATTAAGACCGGGGTCCATTATGAATATGGTCAGTTAGGAGCTATTCGCCATTCACCCTCTGGGACAGTCGCGGTAAAATCTATACCTGTTGTTGTTCTGTCCACCACACTACATGTCCGGCAAACTGATGAGAACCACCACAATCACCATCACTACTACCACCATCGCCACCACCATCACCACTAACATAATCACCACCATCATCACCAACCCTATTAACACCACAAACACCTTCACCACAACCACTACCATTAACATCATAGCCACCACCACCATCACCACCACTACGATCACCACCACTACAACCACCATCACCACCACTACCACCAACACCAACAACAACACTACCACCATCACCACTACAACCTTAGTCTCTTCCTCTGCCTGTGTCAACACTATTAACTCGCAGATGACACTAATTTGGCAGAACCTTTGAAATATTTAATTTTTACGAAGCTTCAGGCGAACCTTCAGGATTTCAATTATGAGAGCAAACAGCGGAGGAGGTTTTTCAACATAACTTGTAGTCAGAGAATGTGAGGGAGGTGCGGGAGGCGGGATCCCTTTATTAACACACACATGTTCGATCCCTACCTACCTCTCTCTCTCTCACACACCACAAGTCCTCCTGCAGTGTGATTGTTACAGAGGCCACCAGCTAACGGATCATAACTGTGAACGCTAATCAACAAGACCTTCATTATTCTCTGATCTTCTCCTTTGACGGATTTAAACCACAATAACACACTACTGAGATTGTGTGAGTTTCGTGATGATCGGATTAAGTTGTTGGTAATATCATATAAACAAACAATAATAAACAAATAAACAAAACAAATAAACCACTAAACAACACGAAGGAGGAACCCACAAGACCTTCCCAGGGCCCAGTGATGGTGTCAGGTGGATGATAGGGCCAGATGGGTGTTGGAGCTAGATGGGTGAAAGGGCAAGGTCGGCGATGGGGGTAAGCGTTGACTTTACACCTTGGCTGACCATTGATTAATTACCTGGATTGTGTGTTTCAGGAGGTGGGGGAGGGATGGACACAGCGAAGTTACCAGTTAGGAATTTCGAGGCCGTCAGTCTGTATGGCTTATAAGTAGCGTGGACTGTACCTCACTAAGCCAGTGTTGAGGAGATTATGATGGTAAGAGTAAGGGCGAGGCAAACACCCGCCAGCTACACACTTACGTAATTTCTAGACAATTTAGTTTTACGCAGCAGCAACTATAGATACGATTGTTTAATTAAAAATATCAAAGGCAGCCTTAACACAGAGAACGAACACAAAAGTTTATAAAATGTAAATTAAATGGGAGAGGAAATGGGTGAAAGTTAAACCATTTGATTAAAGAACATGTTTGTGGTTATACCGAGTTTCAATTTCAGTAACAGTCCATTTCCGGAGTTATGGGGATTAGTACACTACCGAGTACCTACACACACACATACTTACATATATACACGTGTACAGTAGCTCCGGATATTAAAAAAGTCTTTCGTTACTGGAATTTAATGATGCTATCGTTATTTATAAGGGATTCACCAATTAACATTAAGGTATATTAAGGCAGCAGTTCACCTCATCTGACTACCGCGTGTTACATGTATATTTAGTGACCCGATATAATATAATACCTAAACCAAAATACTAATGTTTATTGTTAACATAGTAAATTAGATAACTTATCGACAGAAGCTTTATGTCTTGTGATAATAAGTGATGCCGAGGAAGAGCCGTTCATCCCTAGGTGGCCACTGTGTTTGTGTTTACCAGGCCGAGTGACGCGCAAGCAACACCACTTACAGTAATTAAAAGAGCTCCTGCTTACCTCGCCACTCGCTAAATGGGATCCAGTTCTATTAGGCTTTATAATAACCATCAGGATTATGTACCAAACTTAGTGGCGATAGTCTTACTAACCCTTTGTGTACGGGATCCCCTCTGAGCTGAGTAAAATCATCTGGTGTTAACCAAATGAAATATTAAAAGCGGCGTCCCGTAGTGAAAGGGTTAATGAGCTCTCTAGGTAAATTCCTTGTGTTTACATTAGGCTAGGTTGGCGAGTATTAGGACTGACATTCAGTTCACCTGCAGCCCTCACTGTTACTGGTGCAGAGGGATAACTCGTGAATCAAAATACTGCACATAAAGGATAAGTTATTCCCACTATTATATCGTTGTATCTTCCAGGACAGTAACCAATGGAATCTAGCTAGGGTGTGAAGCCGTGTCTGGAGTTGGTGGTAGTGAACGAGGGTGAGAGTATTAGAAACCTCCTACTCTAAACGCCATTAACACCAGTAGGGTTGGTGAAGAATGAAAACACATCCCAACTCCGGTCCTAACAGTAACGAAACAGTCCACCATAACATAACTCGTACCTGCTAAAAAATAAAATAACAAATAAAAAATCGTTTTCCCCTACAACTTTTTCGTCTTTTCAATTGTCGGAGTTAAGATCATGGTTATAAAAATCTATCGTGTTGTTTGAAGTTTATGTATGTTAAATGGTAAATAAGATGTGTTACAGTATATTGCGGAACATGGCCTGAAATCCTCTCATGACCAACCATAGTGTAAGATGTAAACAAACTGACCACGAGTCTTAGGGAATGTGAACGCCTACGAAAAATAAAAACACTGATTTATAGCCAAGGTAAAGTCTAAACTCAGGCACTAACAAAACAACAACTGTCCCTCAACGTAAAAATTATATCACTCTTAACTTCTCTCTTCTCAGCTTTATATAAAACTCTTCTAAAGTTTTTGAAGTTTTTAACACGTTCTCCTCAAATTACGGAGAATGACAACAAGCACGCCAGGGTAATGGTGCTGAGGTGCAGGACGACACCTCCAGCCCAACCCTGTGGGGAATAATAACCTGTGTTACGGAAACTGGGCAATTAAGAAGGTAACTGTCTTTTAACTTCCTCTACTTTAACTTTTATTTTAATCTCAAAATTTAAATGATTTCTTTACCTGTGTGTGTCTCGGGGCATTTTGATTGAAATTATTTAGTTATAATACCTTGTAATACTCATGCCCAATTAAGTAACAAATGACAATCTGTTTGTATTGTGAACTTTTCGAGTTATTATGTTTTACTGTAGGTTTAGCATTACTTTGCTTAATTGAATATTTGACACAACACTCATGGTTGACATGACAACAACCAACACAGTATAAACAGTAGGACGTGAAAAATATGTAAGTGATTTTTATATAATATTCTTAAAACAAAATCAACACAGTACACATATACAAGGATGAAAAATAATGTACTCAGCTGTACTAATCCACGTTACAAATAGCTGGCCAGTAGATCCCGCTGTGTTACAGGCAGTGTAAGTAACAGTCGCTCAACTTCACTACGAAGTAGACAGAGACTTTGAATCCCTGTCATAGATGGCGACCCCAACAGCAGGCGATGGTTTTCTACCAATTAGGAGCCTTCTCATGACTCGTGTGCTTGCTAGTTGACTGCTGGTTAACTAGTGTTTTTGGTAGTGTGAAGTAAGCCGTGCAGATAAAGGTGACAATGCAGTGTATATACATGGAAGTGTGACCCTTCTATGTTACACTTGGGACAACACCTACTGGAGGAAACATCTAAATACGTGTCAGCTTCCCCTTACCTAGCCAGGGAAAAACACTCTCTAGGTCTTTATTAACTTGACATAAAAAAAATTCTACGTCACTATCTGAAGCCTGAAAGTCTCCCCCATTTCCTGATGTGTAGAGAGGAAGATGTTTGATGTATAAGAAAGAATTAACCTCACATATTTCATTTATTTCGTTTAGAAAGTTTATTGATTATAAGGAAACTAAACGAACTGGAATATTTCAGCGCCTTCAGAAGAGTTAGGTGCTCTCAGTGTCGATTCTATGTACACTGTGGAAATAAGGACCTTTTATATTCTATGCTCGACACAGCCACACGTATCTTTCTATGTGTTTACAGCGCCGTCCAGTTGGTGGTGGTGAAACACATCAACTCTCCTCATATCTTGCCGCGAAAACATTGATGCTCATTTTACCTGGCACAGAGGCACTCCTACCTGCAGCTGGCACAGATATTCAATCTATTAAACTTATTCTAATTTTAGGCCTGGCAATCCTGAAGGACGGTAATACAGTTATGATCGATAGTCGGACAGGAATGTATGTCAGCGGTCCAGTTGTCTCCGGAGTCTTCAGAAATAGTAAGATAACGTGACACAGAAGGTTACCCCGAAGTGACCGTCTCTGTATCTGAATTAATGCCACGCCGAGTCAGTCCTCCCTAACGGAATTTAATTTACGAAACCAGAGCGGATGTCACCCTCAGGGCTTTCCACTTTAAGTTTATCTGAGATTGAGATCAAGGCTGATTAGTAACGCCTCTGCGGTTCCCATAATTTATGCTTTTAAAATTACTATAAATCAGATTATAATGAAACTCTATGTGATTAATATTACGGTGAATAAAGTGCTCCAGAAGTGAAGACAATAGCAAAAAGTGTTGATGAAAACAAACGGTGGAAATAAAAAAAAAAAATAACAAGAATTAAGGTTAAACGGCATAGCATGAGCCGGCCTCCTGAGGGGCCTCCTAATGAGAGCCATAAGCGGTAAAAAAAAATGCTCGTCAATATTTTTTCAGCTCTTGGGGGCGTGGCTGCAGGAACAATATTTATATCATCAACAATTTACAATTTCTTAACTGAAATCTAAGAGAGTATGGCTCCTTGGTGTATACAGTATTTATTTATATCCACCATAAATAAATGCCTAAAAAACTCACAACATGTTCCTCAGTATCACTCATCTTGCAAAATTTTCGCTAATAAGTAAACAAATTTGAAGTTGCATGTAAAAGTTATTTATTTTTCCTGAACAATAAACATTATTTATATCTTCTGGTCGTAAGCATCTTTCTTCTTCCCCAAACTGGCTTTTTGATATAAATTAATTAATATTTTGCAAAACATTGTAGACTTGAAATTATACTTGTAAAATTAATTCCTGAACTTACAGGAGGATCAATTCTTATTTACCCCTTTGGGCAGACACCTTCATCCATCTTTAAATAACATAAAAAAAAACAGCCTCAGGGAGTCGTATAAACATCTGCTGATTAAGTTTAAACACAGTATGTTTTTTAACTCAACATCACCACTGGCCGATGTTAAGATCTTGCCACGGACATTCGTTCATACAAAAATCGACCATTAAACATTTCATAATAACATTTTAAAAACAAAAATATTTATTCCTAAACATTCATCGTTTGTTCCATTCACTTAAAGTCAACTTCTCTATCCATTCCTAATCTTACTAAACTTGATTGGTCGAAGAACTGGAGCTCTCTGATTGGTCAAGGGAATGCGCCTGATTTTCACCCTCGTAAACTCTTTCCCATGCCTGGAATGGAGATTTTCGCGCAATTTTTCCACCACTCTCACCCATCCCACCCTCACCCATCCCGCCCTCACCCATCCAACCCTCACCCATCCCGCCCTCACCATCCTTACCCAACACACCCTTACCTACCTCGTCCTCTCCTCGACCCTGTAATATCGGCATGCAAATTTCCTATTACGTGGTGAAGCTGATGACGGCGGGTCTGCTGGGACTTTCTTTTGCTAACTTCTTGTGTATTTGTTGAGAAGGAAGGAAGGAAAGGAAGGAGGGAGGGAGGGAGGGAGGGTAAGGAAGAGAGGGAGGAAAAAAGAGATGAGATGGTGGCAATGGGTGTGTGGTGAGGATGGTTCCAGTGTGTGTGTGGTGAGGATGGTGTGCCAATGTGTGTGGTGAGGATGGTGTGCCAATGTGTGTGGTGAGGATGGTGTGCCAGTGTGTGTGTGTGGTGAGGCTGGGTGGTGGTGTCAGTGGGTGGTGGTCGCTGCACCCCAAGTTGACCTCATTACATGGTGTGTCAGGCGAGAAATAGCGTCTAAGAGACCAAAGTATTTCCTGTGATGTCATTATCGTCTCCAAAGAACCTCAACTCTTCTACGTTATTGCAAAATACCGAGTTTGGACCTGGAGTTATTATCTTTAGAACACTTTTCAAACTGATTTCCTCATAACACAAATATGACGGCAAAAATGGTTCCGTAATTGTGTTTAGGTGAATTCATCATTATCTCCAGATATTTTTTAACAATATTTTTTTTTAAAGAGTGTACCATTTCCCCTTTGTTGTTACTCCACATATTTGAAGTCCATAAAGACCTATACTGTACGTCAGCACAAACACAATTTATTCTTTATATCTATACAGTCTCAGAAATTCACGTATCCTCTCAGCTTTGGCCAACAAATGATGGCTAAACAAAGTGAACTTATTAACCTGTTGTGGAAAACCGAAATGTGGCTACGTTAGAATCAATGTTATTATCCCATACATATCAAACACGCTGCGTCTGAACCAATAAAACAGTTTAATCTCTCACACCTACAACCTAAATACACAACATATAAACAACACACACACACAAGCTCTCACAGCGACCTTCACAACCCTTACAACTACAACATCAGGTCAACAAATAAACATAATAATAGTTTCTTTTCTCCTCTGAGCCTGAAAGAAAATGGTGTATATATCCAGGGTTCAAGTCGTATGCCACATCAACTAACACGTCGTCAGGAGGAGAAGACTGGGTCCTCTCTACTGCTGGTGCGGGAGTAGATGAGTGGGTCCTCCCTACTGCTGGTGCGGGAATAGATGAGTGGGTCCTCTCTACTGCTGGTGCGGGAGTAGATGAGTGGGTCCTCCCTACTGCTGGTGCGGGAGTAGATGAGTGGGTCCTCCCTACCTGGGTGCCTCCTCCCTACTGCTGGTGCGGAGTAGATGAGTGGGTCCTCCCTACTGCTGGTGCGGGAGTAGATGAGTGGGTCCTCCCTACTGCTGGTGAGTGGGTCCTCCCTACTGCTGGTGCGGGAGTAGACGAGTGGGTCCTCCCTACTGCTGGTGCGGGAGTAGATGAGTGGGTCCTCCCTACTTCTGGTGCGGGAGTAGATGAGTGGGTCTTCCCTACTGCTGGTGCGGGAGGGCCTTTACTATCATTATGACTACTTCACCTAACTGTAACTGCCCACTGGGGTCCTCTGCCTTGTTGTGGATAGAAGTTGGATGATATATATGGAGGTGCAGGCAGTGTGTGGTGTGGTGTGGTGTGGAGTATGGTATGGCGTGTGATGTGGTGTATGGTGTGGTGTAGAGTATGGTGTGTGGTGTAGTGTGTGGTGGTGTGTGGTGTGGTATGGTGTGGTGTAGTGTAGTGTGTGGTGTATGGTGTCTTATGGTATGGTGTCTTATAGTATGGTATATTACGGCATGATGTAACAAGACGTGGGTCAGGACAGGGGTTTCAAACTCTCTAAAGTCACGTTGGAACCTTTATCAAGAAGTAAAATTTTAATAATATAAATATTGAAAAGAAATGTATATATGCGTCACAGCACTTTATACAATGTATGAAATTTACTTATACAGTTATTTGAAAATCACAAAAAATCTCTCAGTTTAGAAATTTATACGAAATATAAAAACAATTTGTGTGACAGTTCAAAAGGCTGTTGAGATAAAAAAAAAGACTTATAAAACCGATCCAACACTTGAGATAGACATTGGACTTCGATATGAACCAACGGTGTTTTACGCAGACTTCCCATTTCGTCAGTGTGCTAAATATCTTGGAATTGTGTTGTATTCATTTCATCGCAAGTAGATGGCGAAGAAGACAGCAATGGTTATGTTCAATATGTGGAGCTATATTTTTCATGCATGCCACATTTGATATTTTTCATACTATAGTTGCGGTTGTATCTGTGCATAGAGTAGTACGTATGTCTTTATCAGTGGTGTTGGTGGGAAGAGGCTTACAAGAGGACAGCACGTACTCTGGATATCCCATCGTCTGAATTAATATTCTCTCTCTCTCTCTCTCTCTCTCTCTCTCTCTCTCTCAGCTGATATTTATTCCACCTTTTTCTGTCAGTCTCTCATGACATGCCCACGAAACCCCACCACAGTTTGAAACCTCCAGAGTTAGGGAACTAGTCTTGTGTTGTACAGGGAGTGAGGACACACATCTAGACGGGATGGTAAGGCATAACATCCGTATACCATCTAAGCGAACAAGAAAAGAGCTTAATATTTTTAGCAGATTTCTCGTAACAATATTATCTAGTCAGTATTGTGTGTGTGTGTGTGTGTGTGTGTGTGTGTGGTGAGTGAAAGACGTGCTTGGCCACCTCCCTCATGTAAGCTACTCCGGTGTTTCTCCCTCAAGGTCCACACACCTCCTCTACCTCCTCACTAGTACTGATCTGTGTCTCTGTAGTCGTAGTTCCAGTACACGCTCACAACACCCTCTAGATACACAACCAAAAACAAAAATTATTTCATGTTTACGAATATCAGTCACAAGCTATGTTTTTTGTACAACATATATAGACGAATCAAGACTGGTGAAAGGGATAGATAGAGCATTAGCTGTGAAGGATGAAATTATTATTATTTTTTTTTACTGTGTCTACCTATCCAAACATAAGTTCAACACTCCAGTATTAATGAAAGAGACAAAAATTGTGTTTAAAGTTTATCAAATGTCCCGTCCTGTTTGAGCATCACATGAGCTATAAACCAGCCTCACGCTAGTCGGTCTGTGAGCGGCTCAAAACACCAGACAACCAGAGGAAAGGATAACTACAATTTTCTGACGTGATTTAGAAAAAAAGAAGGAAATTTCCCCTTTATTCGTGTCTATTCGGGACCTGGATGCTTGTACGATGGGCCGCCGGGTCTAGTGTCGTCTCCCTGGTCGGAATGGGAGGAAGAAAATCCCTCCAAATATATAAGAACTTCATCATTCTGAATCGCCTTTCAGAGGCTATGTACACATACTCTGATTTATAAAAGCTTAAAAAAGAAGAAATTTATTTGTATATTTTGTGATCGTCTTGGATAAACAATGAAAAATATATATCAGCATATGTTCAGCTGTAGGAGTGTGGCTGTGTGGGTGACGGTAAACAATGATTATCCTACAGTTGTTCTTAGACTCGCTGTAGTGAAGGAAGACCTGTAGTTGCAGTGGTGAGCGAGAGAACACAATACATAGTTGATGATTTACAGACTATTGAAGGACAGTTACTAAAGCCTCAGAATCAAATTAGTATGGAAACTGTATCTATTCAATCCCTTTAACCAACAGCTGAAAATGAACAGAAACAGCTAATAATAATTTGACCTTGAAGGATATTTCTTTTCAAACAGACTCCAAAATTTTAAGTAAAAAAAAAAGAGAAAAGAAGAGAGTGAGACACATTGTTTCAGCACATTCTTCCCCAGGTGGCGACCATTGGGACTGACACGACAACAAAATGCTTCCATGAATCCACCAGTTTTCCGAAGAAACGAACGTCTCTAATGTGTTCCACTTACGTACACAAAAGGGAAAAATAAGTGGAAGGGACGTGAAGTGTTTTCTCTTCTCTTAAAAAGATTTGAGAGTACTGCACGTAAGGTAAAAATCTTGCTCGTAAGCTCGATGGAAAAGAGCTGCCCACCTGTTGGAAACATGGCTGCAGCTTCCTTTGGAAGAGGTTCAAAGTAATAAAAGTGCCACTAATTGAAGCCAACGCTTTCTCTCTCTCTCTCTGGCAAGAGCTCAAGCCACTTGACATTTAAGGCACGTTTTGACCGTCAGACACGCGATGGAAATTTACACACAGTATCAACGGGCAACTGATCTCCTGGAGTGCTTATAGAAACAATCTGGAGATGACAGGAAGTTTAACTAAATCATAAAACACGCTTAAAGATCTTAGTTATTGAAGCGCATTATAACATCAACATTAAGTAGCAACATTTATTCTTTATAAAATTCCCCTCAAGGAATCTACTTCATTCCACACCATTAAGCTGTTAGTGGTCAAAAACCACCAATACTCACGCAGAGTTTGAAGAATGTTTTCATAACTTAACAGAACTTCCTTGAGACACTTTATTATTTTAAGCTCTACTAAAGTTTCTCCCTTCTCAAGTCAACAAGTTTCATATGTTTAGACTCTTTCAAGAAAAAAAAAACTCTCCCACAAGTTGACCTTCCCGCTAAGTCGTGGTTCCATGAAGTTTAAGTTTGTCAAGTTCAACACCGTTCACCATCAAAGTTCGTAACTTAACAGGAGACGGCAGCAGCTACAGCCTCGTAATCTATATACAGAGACTGTGATTATAAATTGTGATGATTTCCAGGAAAGGAGAGTAAAGTTGCCAGAAGACGTTATGAAGACTTCTAATGAGCTTAACTTGTCATTTCTTCTTTTTATCAATGATTTACTTCACACTACAACTAATTCTATCCATTCTTACGCCGATGATTCTACTCTTCACTCTTCCTCACATTTTCCCCTTCCTCCTAACTCTCAAACTAGATCTGTTTCTAGAACTGATATCATTACTTCTATCAACGCGGATCTGTGCAGCATCTCTGAATGGGGAGATACAAACTTGGTTAAGTTCAATAGTAACAAAACTCAATATTTACCAATTACACTTTGTAAAGTAGACGATCTCCCACCAATTACATTTCAGGACGCTATCATCCCCCAAATTCTGAAATAAATATGTTAGGCCTCACCATTTCCTCCAATATGTCCTGGAAATCACACATCCTTAGTATAACTAAAGCTGCCTCCCGAAAGTTGGGAATGCTGTACAGATGCCGCAGCTACTTCACTCCTGAGCAGTTGCTCCAAGTATATAAGGGATTCATTCGTCCTAACTTGGAGTACTGCTCTCATATCTGGGGTGGCTCTTCTTCTGTCCAACTATTAGATAGGGTGGAATCAAAGGCATTTCGTCTTATTAACTCTCCTCCTTTAGTCGACAATCTCTCTCCCCTTTCTCTTCGCCGCAATGTTGCTTCACTCTCTCTCTTTTACAGGTACTTTAACGGGCAATGTTCAGGGGATTTGGCATCCTGTGTACCGCCGGTAAGGCCGTGGGTTCGTAACACACGTCTTGCCCGCGGTGCCCACCATTTCTCTGTTGATATCGGTCACACGAGAATAGCCCGTTATAGTACCTCCTTCTTTCCTCACACAGCCAAACTGTGGAATGCTTTGCATTCTTCTGTGTTTCCATGCTCTTACAATCTGTCTCACTTTAAAAAGCTGGTTTTCCGGCATCTTCGTGGTGTAGATTAATACAGTATAACCTTTTTTTCTATATTTTCAATTTCTTTCCGTTCTTTTTTTTTCGCCCCCCAGGCTCCATTGTGGGTCGTGTGACCTGTGCCCGGGTTGGCTAATTCCCGTAAAAAAAAAAAAATCCCCAAGGCTTTAGTCATATCAGTACCAAATTCAAATTCCTCAGAGCTTTTTTTAATCTTGACAAATGCACAGCATTTATCTATATACACCATTAGTACCTTGTTTTGTGAGATCTGTTAAACACGGCAGACGAGTTGCTCTTACACACACACACACACACACGAGCTATAAGCCTTGGCCGTGTTCCACTCTCAGGTGGTGTTCAAGCTGGCCGTGTAAGCCTGTAATCCACTATATGAACGCGCCGTGTTATCAGCTCACGATTCTTTGAAATCCGCTTCACCTTTGAACAACATCGTTTTACTGTAAGAATCCAATATACTGTAATCCGCTCTGCCCCGTGGCACAATAAACAATTTTGTATAGCCCCAACAAACACTGACAATCTCACGAGGGTTCAACAACATATTGCTACCATCACCCTTTATTTTTTTTATCTTACTAAAGGCATAATTCTCATATAGTTTGTGTAAATTTAAAAACGTTATGTTAACAAAATTCACGTCTATGAAAATAATTTACATGTCTCCAGTGTCATGTGGGTGTTTTTGTTCGACATCCCAGCAAACTGTTGTACGGGGTTAAGGAGATATCCCCCACTAGAATGTGTGTTTGAGACGGTACCTCCTGACCCCCACACTCACACCTCCTCACCAAGAAAAAGAGCTTCAGTTAGCTGGATTAAGGGATCTACTCTCCCTAAGCTTCAAAATGGCTGGTTTAAAAATAAGAGAATAAGGTTCAGCTTTAATTCGTAAAAAACAAAAAACAAAATGAAACAAACATGAAAAAAAGTTATATTGAGTGTTGATATATAAAAGTGTGTGTGTGTGTGTGTGTGTGTGTGTGTGTGTGTGTGTGTGTGTGTGTGTGTGTGTGTTATAAGTTATGTCCAATGGGAGTTTGTAGCTGTAGTTTATGTTATGTTTACGATTCAGATAACTAATAGAGACGGCTGACCCCATAAGATCCCTCACGTTGCTGGAATGAGTCTGACAGAGGCTTGTGTATAATGCCAGCGCCACCACCCTAAGAAGCCAAAGCCGAATTATCGCGTGGTTCCAATTTTATCGACGGTTTACACCTCATAGGTTCA
>NW_024730668.1:21038875-21109162 GCF_018991925.1 Homarus americanus
CAACACTCAAACTCTGATTTCATCCCGACTTTCGACTGAAGACTTCTGGACGAATGACTAACGTGTCTTGGAAGTTTCCTCCGTCTGGTCGAAAGTCCATTACGGGTCATGTTTATTTTGCCGTCACTAAACTGTCATTTTATATGTCAAGATCATATTACGTTTTTCAAGTTTTCTTTTGAGATCGAGTAAGATTTTTCGCCAACTAGCGTCTGTGGGTCATCATTACGGTGTTTACTCGGCAGATATCATCCTTAAAGAGCGCACTCAGCTGAAGTCATCATTTACCTTTACGTAATCCTCATCCGGGTTCACCATCAAGTAATGAATGACTCCAACTGAAGTCACCACTAATTTCACCTTATGATAACGCCTGAAGCCGCGGTCTTCATTACGAATCACGGATCACTGCAGATAATATCTTGGTCAGAGCTACGCAACGGTGAAACATTTTTATACATACACTTTAAAATACAATATCAACACATCTAACCCATGCAATAAACAATAAAACCAACGATTCTATAAATTTTGAAGATTCACAAATAAGAATTTTATTTACTTTAGGTGCTAAAACTTGAAGCCTCGATGGGATGAAATTAAATTTGTTGGTTGTAAACGCCTGAGACTAGCCTTTGTAGTGACCCAGGCCACTGTTCTCACTCCTAGTCACAATTACTTACAACAATGCTTTCCATCAAGAGCTTACCTGTGTACTGTCCACGGCTCTAACAAACTTTACATCTCTATCTGTCTCTTTATTAAACTCTGCCTGCCTGCCTGTCTGTCTGTCTCTGTTAAAATACTAAACTGCAGTGCTGTATATGCATATTGTTGGATACACCTCTAGTCTTTATGAGGCCACCACAAGAGGCCGCAACCCAAATGGAACTATCACAGAGAGATAGATAGATGTACTCTCATGCATGTTCACCAAGAGGACACCGGGCAACAGACACCAGGTTCACCAAGAATGTGCGGGAAGTCACGGGAAGACCGCTAGTTTATACATTCTGGCACCAGGTTCACCAAAGTGTGTGTGTGTGTGTGTGGGAGACGCCAGAGGAAGGTTGTTAATTTATACACTCTGAGACGTCTTCTGGGAGGAGGTACAAAAGCCTGGCGCCGAGGAGGACCTAAACCATAATGGTGTTTCCGTGTCGCAGGTTTCTGACTGTTGAGGCTGGGAGACACATCCACACCACCCACCCCCCTCCCCTCCTCCTACGCACACACGCACCTCCTGGCTGAATTGTATTACCTCTCACTCCTCACCTCAGAATTTCCTCCTTCACCTCATCCGTCATTTCCACTAGTCTGGGAGTCGGTGCACCTGTCATCTATTCATCAGTCACCAGTTCCCCCCACCAATCGATTTCTCACTTAGTCTGCCGTTAGGTGATCTATTTAACCAATCACTGGTGAGAGCGCTATCTTCCCCCAATCCCAATTAATATTAGTTGATCTGTTTCAGCCAATCAGTGGTAAGAACGCCAACTTCTGTTTATGTCACGTGATCTGTTTTAGCCAATCAGTGGTAAGAACGCCAACTTCTGTTTATGTCACGTGATCTGTTTCAGCCAATCAGTGGTAAGAGCGCCAACCTCTGTTTATTTCACGTGGTCTATTTCAACCAATCAGCGATAAGAGCGCAAACTTTTGGTTCTATCACGTAAGAGCACAACAATATGGCCTGAAGAACTATGGATTCAAACAAGAAAACAAATAGTTTCTTTGACGGGTGGACAGTAGTAAATATTTCAATTCGTTATCAATCATTTTGTTTATAAAATATGATAATTGCTGCGGCAAAATCTAGAGGCCGCAGCTACAACACATCATGGACGTCAAGCCTTAATATGTTGGTGCATGGAAAAGGAGGGATGGAGGGAGGGGTGTGTGGATATAGAAGGGAGTAAGGGGATGGAAGGAGGAAGGGAAATGTGTTTGGGATTAGGAACATGAAGGAAAAAGGTAGTTGCATCAATGAGACTAACAGACTCTCAAAACTAATTAAAAACAAGTCACCTACGAAAAGAAAACACCTTTTGGCCATTATTCAACAGGTAAGTACCCATTACCTGTTGATTAATAGGTGTAACTCCCCTAGTTATGACCTCCCATAGCGTGCACCAGGTAACTCTGTCCTCGTAACCTGAATATTCATTGTCCACTGTATCCCCACCTGCCCACTTACGCTTACTATGTCACCTGTCTTGTTCCACCCTCTCACTCCCCCCCTCCTACACCACCACCCTTACTCCCTCCCTCACCTACACCACCACCCCCTCACTCCCCCCTCACCTACACCACCACCCTCTCACTCCCCCCTCACCTATATATATATACTTCCCTCTCCTCCTACTCCCTCAATCCTCCACCCTTAGGTTATATCTCCCGTTTTAATGTATTGTTGACTCTTCTCTTCGTCTATCTATACCTTCCCTTTTATTTTTCTTCCTCTTCTTATCTCCGCCATTTGCAGTAGTTGGTGATCCAGTCTATCAGTTCTCCTTTATCGCAGTTCTTCCTCGCCTCTTTGATCGTCTGACTCTCGTCTCTACTCCATCATCATACCATTCTCTTCCTCACTACCACACTCCTTCACTACCACACTCCCTCAGTACCACACTCCCCTCACCAACACACCCTTCACTACCACACCCCCTCACTACCACACCCTCACTATCACACTCTCCTCACTCACCACACTCCCCTCAGTACCACACTCCTTCACTACCACACTTCACTACCACACTCCCTCACTACCACTCTCCCTCACTACCACACTCCCTCACTATCACACTCTCTCACTACCACACTCCCTCACTACCACATTCCTTCACTACCACACTCCCTCACTACCACATTCCTTCACTACCACACTCCCTCACTACCACACTCCCTCACTACCACACTCCCTCAGTACCACACTCCTTCACTACCACACTCCTTCACTACCACACTCCTTCACTACCGCACTCCCTCACTCGTACCATAACCTTTTCATCATTACCTGCTCCACTCCCCCTTCCCGAGTTTTCTTTTCCATCCCACTTTCTTTACTTTCGTCCTTTTCTTTTCACCTTTCCTTCTTACCTTCCTTCTCTATCTCGCTCCTACCATTTCACTCTCTCACTCCCTCCCTCTCACCCCCTCTTTTCACCACATGTTTTTTTTCTATTCCCACTCCATGTTCCCACTCCTCTTCCTTCCTTCCTCTTCTTGTCACCATCCCTCCTCCCTCCTTTATTCTCTCGTGACTTTCATTATCACTATCTCCTCCTTCCTCTATCTCTCTCTTCCATTATCGTTCACCTCCACTCACTCTTCCTCCTCTCCTCCACATAAATTGTCAGGAGGGGTTGTGGAGTGGCACTGTGAGAGGTTGTGGAGTGGCACTGTGAGAGGTTGTGGAGTAGCACTGTGAGGTTAGCTGAGAGGACTGGCACCTAGTGGTCATTAATGTGGGCACCCTGCTGTTGGTGTGACCCTGTTTCTGCTCTCTCTTTCTCTCTCTGTCTATCTGTTTCTGTCTGTCTGTCTGTCTGTTTTTTGTCTCTGTCTCTCTAAGATTAGCTGTGCTGAAGCCATTAACATATACGTACATACCCCCCTTATAAAATACTCCTATATAATTGTATAACGTACCTCTCCTAGTGACCTACAATATAGATTAGCCAGGTCCTTTGATGCCAGCCAGGTCCATTGATGCCAGCCAGGTCCTATAATGCCAGCCAGGTCCTTCAAAGCCAGGTCCATTGATGCCAGCCAGGTCCTATAATGCCAGCCAGGTCCTTCAAAGCCAGGTCCATTGATGCCAGCCAGGTCCTATAATGCCAGCCAGGTCCATCATAGTCAGTTCGTATATTACCAGCCGGGCACCATACTGTACCGTCAAGTAGCCCCCCTAGTGCTCAAATATTACAGAGGTTAGGGGCCGGGGAGGGAGGAGTCTGGGCCACTGGAACCAAACACTTTTTCTCCCTCACTCTCACCCTCCTCCTCCACCTCCACCATCACCTTCCTCACTCACTCACACCCTCCCTCTGCACTCCCCACTCCCACCCCTCCATCAAGCCTCCCTCCCTTCACTCCCACCCTCCCACCCCGACCCTCCCGCTTCCCACCCTCCCTCCCACACTACCTCTACCCTCCCTTACTCCCACCCTCCATCACCCTACCTCCCTCACTCCTACCCTCCCTCATTCCCACCCTCCCTCACTCCCCACCCTTCCTTCCTCTTACCCTCCCTCACTTTCTACCTCCCCTACTCCCACCCTCCATCACTCCTAACCTCCCCATTCTCACCCTCCCTCACTCTCACCCCTCCATCCTCTCACCCTCCCCTCTCCCACCCTCCCCTCACTCCCCCCTTCCCCACTCTTACTCTCCTCACTTCTACCCTCCCTCCCCCCTCCATCACTCCTACCTCCCTCACCCTCCCCTCCCCACCTCCTCACCCCTCCCCACCTCACCCTCCATCACTCTCACCCTCCATCACTCCCACCCTCCCTCACTCATCTCGCGGGCTCAAAGGCAAGGGATAACTCGTAATAATCCGAACTAGATGATCTGTCTCTCTCAGGTTTGCCCAAGTCTCTTCTGATACAGTCGACCAACCTGCCACCCGCTGCTGTTGTTAGTGTCACCTGCCACCGCCAGCGTCTTCATCACAATCTCAAACACCAGCCACCACCACCACCACCCACTACTACAACAACCATCACTCACAACCTACCCCATCATCCACCCCTCAATATCCACCCCTCTACTACCACCCACAACCCATCTTATAACCAAACACAAGCCACCCCACCACCACCACCTACAACCCACCTCTCTACCACCACCTACAACCCACCTCTCTACTACCACCCACAACCCACCCCTCTACCACCAGGTCTTCCATTTAGTTCTTGATCTTCCAGGTCGTCCATTTAGGTTCCAGTCTTCCATCACAAAACACACACATACACACACACACACACACACACACACACACACACACACACACACACACACACACACACACACACACACACATTACCATATTTAACACATCAGAAATCCGTCCGTTTTTTAGTCAAACGTTTTTTCCTTCACATCTCATCTCACTCTGTCGCTCTCATTTCCCACACTGTGTCATCTCCCAATGGTTAGTCATATATCCAAGTTCATCTCTGCTGCTTCAACTCCTCAAGTCGTTCTGTTAATGCACACCCTTGTTTCACTCACTCACTTACTCACTCCTAAAGCAGATCTTTCGTTCTCTGATAGTCTCTTGTCACTGGATCTGAAGCCTCGAATTCCGTCCTTTCATCTTTTTTCTTTTTATTTCTCAGTATCATCAAGTTTTTAAGATCTCAAGAATTCTTTTTGATATCAGGACGACTGATTATTCCTTCACCTTGACGGAAAGGAACTTAAAGTGATTCTCAGGCCACTGGTACTTGAAACCCTTGATGAAGTCTTCTAGGCCAATCACATCTCACACTATTGTTTGTGTAAAAAAAAATCCATCACACACACACACACACACACACACACAAATAAATAAATAAACTAAAATAAAAATAATCCCACAGGCATATATCATCCCGCATTTTCCTAGTGGTAATTCTTTTCAGGAATAAACCAAGACGTGTTTTAGTGCCTACCATTTGTCTCACGAACGTCTACCGTTACTAGGTTCTTCTTACTTCCATTAGTAGCTTCCCTTCATAGTCTGTTCCAACTCTTCTTCTGGTTCAACCTGTGTAAATTCTCTTCCTTAAACAATATCATTAACTCACTCTAATACACCAAGCCTCTACAGTCTACATATGTTCCGTCTTTGAAGTTACATGAAAATAAAATAAAAACATAAATATCAATGTTTTTCTATAGTTAACCTTTATAAACGAAATTTCTTCGTATTTGTGCGTGAGATGAGGTGAAGTGAGGTGGAGTGAGGTGAGGTGAGATGAGAGTAAGACAAGTGGCGAGTAAAACTAAGTGGTGAGGGAAGAGTAAGTAAGCTTTCTAAGTGGAATTACAGTGAAAAACTCTACAATCTACGGGAAACTGTGCTGGATGGAGACACTGGCTATGTTTACACTTTCAACACTATAACGAATGATGTTTTCCCTTCAATCAAAAGACAACCAAAGAAGTTCAAAGAAGCACAGGAGGGATAGTGTTAAAATCTCGTTAATGTTAATATTTGTTTAAGTTTATTGCTAAGATAGTTTCCACGACAATAGTGATAATACAACACCCCTCTCAAAGTATTCTCCCATAAAGGTAAGTTCTGACACCAAGGAGCAGCTGACTTCTTGGAAATATATTGTGTACATTACAGTTGTTTAATGTTCTCTGATTAATAAACAATAGGAATTATTATAGGTGTTGCATATGGCGCGAGGTGACTAGAAAATAATTGAAGATCCCGTGGTTGAAGATAATTACCTACATATAAAAGATTACTGGTGTCACTATAATATTCTAACCAATAATCATGTGGGATGATTTACACAAAACCTAAGTATTTGTGTTATTATAGAGAAAAATTTCATGAAGTAAGAAATTGCAAGAAATAGCCATTAGAATTTTTAGTCTTTGTTTAGAGAATTCAATTAGTTTGGACATGGACTGGCTACCGAGGAGTTAAAATAATATATCTGACTTTTTATGGCAAACAGTTGATGAGGAAGACTGAGATTTCATTTGAAGCTGTAGACTTGATTCACTGTAGTTGAGGATCTATGTGTTAACTGGTCTGTATTAACACAAAGGAAAGTTTACTGATATTTGATTCGAGATTCTGGGATGAAGATTGGGAAGGTATCGATTGTCTCCCACAAAACTGGATCAACATAGTGCGTTTCTTCCTCAAGAGTTATAGCTGATTGGCTGTTGTAAATCTGTCCGATTTCGTCCTGCAATAATGTTTAATTTTTAATGGGTTTATTCATAATCGCTGGATTAACCGTTTCTGACGAGAAAGATATTTGGCTGAATTATATAAAGATACATACATTCATTACTTCATACATGAGCAGGTAGGAAGTTTATCAGATATCTTATACATGAATTAACTGTTAAGCTCTTGTAGCAAATCACGCTTTCGGAGGACGCATTTAACACATACTTATTTTTACCCACGATAAGGAATAATAAGACAAATACTAAATTATGCAAAAATTTACATTTTAAAAGATCAGAATCACATTGAAGTATATTACACAGCCCCTGAAAGTTGGTGGATGAGTGTGACTGACTGTGGAGCTTGGCCACTCAGCCGTCAGCAGAGGCAGGAAATATGAAGTTGTTCGCAGTCATATTTCCCGCCTCTGCTGACGGCCGTGTAATATTTCAATGTAATTTTGTTCCGCGTTATAACAAAACAGGAATTTTGGGCGCTGAAGATCTGAATAATTGTTTTGCAAATAGATTTCTGTAAGTTGTCCTGCCTGAGTCGTCGTCATTCTTGCACTGAGAGGTTGCTGTTTGATGTCACTGTATGGCTGATAGTGCAGGAGAATATGTGTGACAAAAAGCTAACAGTTACTAGTTGTATGTGTATTTGTTCAGCGTTACTCTCAAGGTACAGTAGAAGTGCAGAGTAGTGTGGCCAAGGTGACGTGATCTGAGAACTACTGGTAGAAATAAGAGGATCAGGTATCACTCACTCACTCACTCACTCACTCACTCACTCACTGACTCACTCACTCACTCAATCACTCACTCTCCTCACTGACTCACTCACTCACTCACTCTCCTCTTTTCATCTTCCTCTCCCTTTCCTACTCTTCTTTTCCTCCCTTTTCCTTTACCTGTTGCTTTTCTCCTTCCTCCTTGCCTCTCTTTTCTACCCATCTTCTCCCTTCTCTTCTTACTCTTCCCAGCCTCTCCTCCCCACCCTTCATTGTCTCCTCTTTTGCTCCTTCTCCCTCATTCCTTCCTCTTTTGAACCCCATCCTCCTACTCCCCCTTCCTTCACTCCCTCCTCTTTCGATCCTCCCCCTTCATTCCCTAACTCCCCCCTCCTCCTCCTGCATTCCCTCCTCATCTTCCTTCATTCCACCATCCTTTGCCTCTCCTCCTCCTCGTAAAGCCATAAGAAGCAGAGCACCAGGGTAAGGAAGGAGCCAGGATCTAGACATTAATCGGTATATCTATGACAGCGCTCCCTCCCCCAGCCACCAGGGAGCCACTAAAGACCTCTCCTCTGGATTCTCAATTTTCCTCCCCTATCCGTCAAAATATTTCCCTTTAAATCGTCATTGAAGGAAAAAAATATATCTCATTACTGGTGTAGTCTATAGGTGGATTTTCGACGCCATTTGAATGTCATAACCGTAGTGTGGATATATATATATATATTTATTTATCCCATAGCTATTTTTTTTCCGGATTTATATATATTTTTTTTCATAACCATAATTTTTTCCCTGGCTGTCAAATTGTTCACATCTTAAATTTTTACCTGTCAAATTTTCCCCGAATCAAGTTATTCTCTAACCTTCAAAAATTTTCCCTAACCATAAGGAAAAACATCTAATTATTGTCGAGTCACAGAACATCAAAGAGTGTTACATAAATTGTTTTCCATAATTACGTTAAAAGGAGATTTCTAATTCTAATATACCTTAAAAATGAAATTCTACAACCATTTAACCTCTAAATTTGAGTCGCTTATTACAGTACATCTAGATTTTAGGTGAGCATCTATAAATTAGTCACCCTAGATTATTTCACATGATGATTAACCACCCTCACGTTACTTAGATTTGGTTAGATTAGGTTAGGCTAGGTCATGTTTGGTTAGGTCATGTTTATTACGGTTTGGTTTAGTTCGGTTACGTTTGGTTTAGTTTGGTTAGGTCATGTTTGTTGCAGTTTGGTTTGATTAGGTAAAATAAGATAGGATGCGGCGTCAAATTCCCTTGCGATCCATTGCCTGGTTTTCTATCATTAAAACTCTTCCTGCGGTGTAAGTCTACCACCCAACAAAACTATTCAATCACTATCAACAACAATCACCATCATCAACAACAATTAACATTATTATCAATAACAATCACCATCATCAACAACAATTATCATCAACCACAATTATCATCAGTATCAACAACAATCATCTTTACTATCAACTATCAACCACAATATTTTTTTCCACTTCCTTCCGTGTCTAGCGAGAAGCGAACAAAAATATTCCTTTAACAATAACCAAAAGATTACAAGAGTATCAGATTGACCTTTCCTGTGTCATTAACCTTAAAAACAGCATCGAAAATTAAAATAAAAACCAGGACATTAACATTGACCTTTCCCTTGTCGTCACATTAACCTATACAAGCAAGAATTACAGGATTATGGCATTATATGATGGACTTTACGTGCGTCGTTATACTAACATCAATACCTAATCGTGTTTTATGGTGTACATCTTAGACGCAGTGGTTCCCAAACATGGGGTCGCAAGATGCATCATAAGAGGTCGCATAAAAGGTCATGGGGTCGATGGGGTCCCACTGTCCAGGTGTCAAGGACTGAAGGACGTGGCCGACAGGTGCTGTCTCGTTGAGTCGGGACCATAAATTATGGTCAAGGGAATGATGCAGTTACTCTCCTTGTGTCAAGTCAGGTCACTCCAGGGACGGCGAACGCTGATGACACGTTATGCAACAGAAAGTTCACACTCCTACCTATGAATTGTTCTCAGCTCAATGCACTCTGTACTTCCCATGGATGCAGACAAAAAATGGCAGCAAATTTCAATGATAGATTCCTTGAGTTGCTTACTGAATCTTTGGATTTTGTTCAGTTTCTGTTCAAGACAGATGTAAAACAGTGTGGGTTTTTTGTCCTCGAAATAGCAAAATTACTGGCTGACAATGAGGCAAGGGTGATATTTGCCGTCTATGATGACATATCAATGTTTTGGGTTATTTATCAAATTGACATTCAGCAGTTAAAAATAGAGCTATTAAGGTTCTGATATAATTTGGAAGTCTGTGAGGAAGCTTTCTCGTCAATGGTGTTTATAAAAAATTATCACCGTAACCGTATATCAAACTTAAATCTAGAGAATTGTGTGATATGTTGTTTAATCACATAATTATAACCCCAGTTAACATAAAATTTATTAAATGATAATGCACACACGATACATATGAATATGACTGATGAAAATTAATTGTATGATGATGCACACATGACATATGAAATACGTACAGTATGGCAGAGATGTACCTAAGAAAATTGCATGTCGCGCTGCTTGACCAGGTAATTGTATCCCCACGTATAGAACGACAAATAGTCATACGTCACCTATTAAACATGACAGAGTTGTAGCCTGTTTCTGCCAGTGTTTACTTTTAGATCTTCTCAATTTGTAATACATTTTCCTTACTTGTTTTTACAGATTAATGCGTATATTAATATGTTCGTATTTACTAGACGAGGTGGCACTGGAAAATGCTTGGGAACCCCAGTGTTGAGCAGACAGTCAGGTCTTTCTTCCCGTCCTTCATAACCCACAGGTCTTACCTTACATGCGGGAAGACCGGGAGGAGGAAGTGGTCTTGAGGGGTTGGACGGCTACGAGGCCGGGATGTAACGCTACGAGGCCAGCCAGGTTTTAACTGACACACACACACACACACACACACACACACACACACACACACACACACACACACACCAGTAATAAACAAAAAGAAAAATGCGGTTGTTATATGTTAGTGAGTCTCCATCTTATCACGGAGACTCTGCATTCATGACACATCCGCCCGGGTCCTGCCTGCTCGCCCACCCACCTCCCTCCCTCCCTCCTCGCCCTGGGAAGTGAACAGATGCGTTTTAAGGGATTTATGAAACGAGGTGGAGGGCAGCTGGAGGTAAGACTTTGCTTCTGTCCTCCAGTTAAGATATTCAATTCAAGGAAGGAAATTTAACAGCGGAAGAAACATCAGTGGTTATTGCTCTTTATGTTTCAATACAGTAATGCCAGTTGTGTTTATGGCAGGTAAGTTGAGCAGGTAAAACAAATACTAACTCTTCTTTTTTTTTTTAAGTTCATTGATCGACTCTCAGTGTGACTTATTCTACGTGTATGTTATGTTGTTTTCAGTCTTATTAGTATTTCATCTATATGTAATTTTTTTCTTAGTGTCATAACCTTTACTTTATACACTAGGTTGGCTGATTGTGGTATTGTATACACTACCATCTCCCTCTCTCACACCACCACTACCACCACCATCACTCTCACTCTCTCTCACACCTACCACCACTACCACCATCACTCTCACATCTACCACCACTACCACCATCACTCTCACACCCACCACTACCACCATCACTCTCACACCTACTACCACCACCACCACCACTCTCTCTCACTACACTCGCCGAATAAATATGTTTTTTCTAGTGGTTAAATCGTTCTTCTCAGCAGTGATGTCAAACTGTGCAAACATAACACTGTCATTACTCGTTGACTGTCCTGACGCGGGTCACTGACAATGTTAATTCGTGATGACAGTCTTCACGTAGCTGTGTGAGGACAAGTGTCGCTTACTGGCAATTGTAGAATCTCCTTGTTATCAAATATATATGAAAAGCCCGACAGAATGGTATGATTCGGACACTTCAACCAAGAAATAGCGTAATGTAATCTGTTCCAAGGAGAGAACATTGATGCCACTTTAGCAACCAGATCTCAGTAACTATTCAGACAAAGCTACAATACTGACACTTACATAGTCCTGTACCTGTAATTCTACCATCCAATGATTCTGTGTAACTGTCCGAGACGTTCAGACGTGGCAATGCATGGGTAAGATGCCAGGGGGAAGAACATTACAGATATGATATGGCGTACCTTATCTTCTTAAGTAACTTCTATGTCGGAAAATAAAAGACTAACGCATAATAAACAACAGGATTCTGACTGACCAAAGTTACGGGGACTTACGATAAGCTTCAGTTCAGATCCCTGTTGCTAGGAGAGGAACCAATTATATTACTGCACTAAAAGCCATCGCCTCTGCCCAAAGTGTAGAATTGTGCAAGTCTTCAGCATCAAGATTAATGGTCGCTCCCAGCACTACACCTAATAGGGCTCTAGTCACAGCGTTAAAGTCAGCACAGTGAAATTATCCCTCTATGAATCTCCATATAAAAGCCTAATAGAACAACACAACCCAATACTTTCGTCACTTCACGCCATAAAGACCCATTCTATGCCCTGCGTCCCACACATAACCATAATCTTCCAATATCTCTTAATATTACACATAATCTCTCCCCTTTCCACAATCATACTGTTCTTTCACACACCTTAGGCGAGTTCTCCCACCACCACTACACTGTGCCCAGCCTATATCATCCTACACTCATCAGTATCTCAAGCCGTAATCATCCATCATATCAACACTATGGCCAAATATGATACCCTATACAAGAATGATTATCTACCATTACAACAATATAGCCCAACTCTCTCATCCCTTCAGGCCATAGTGTTCCCATAACCCAGCACATGGCCATAGTGTTCCCATAACCCAGCACATGGCCATAGTGTTCCCATAACCCAGCACATGGCCATAGTGTTCCCATAATCCAGCACATGGTCTAGCTCTCTCCATCACCCGCGTCAATAAAACCTGCCATCTCTCGCTACTCTCATGATGATGCAGCAGAACTCTCTCTCTCTCTCTCTTCTTCACCACAGATCAGGTAGTCAACATGTATTCTGTTTTGATATAGAACTTCTTTTCAATAGATACAATATTAGGTTATCAGAGTATATAGTCAACACCGTTTTTGTTTTGCTTTTCTGTGATGTGAGTGAAATGTTTACGCCTTGATCCGACGTGAAATAAAGTCAGCTCAATACTATTCGTCCATGTTGTTGCCCTGTGAGCCTCTACCTTTAACTGCAGTCGTGTAAAAATCCGGGTTATATAGTTTACCGCCAGCTATGCTTTTGCAGATTATTAAATTCCAGGCAAAACCGATTTGTTGGTCCAGGCAATACACGCATCTAGATTAAATCTGCCTCGCCAGCACCGGGAAGGAATGTACAGTACAGTAGAGGGATCTGATGGTGTGGTGCTGGAGCGAGGTTAATAAACATAGATGGCGGTATTGTGTAGAGTGAGAGTACGTTCACCGTCAGGAGGAGCTGGGAGTCCTAGTAAACACCTTCAGTACACTGTATTGCAGGAATGTTACCAACTAAAATTAATCCTATTCCACCAGTTCCTGTTCCTTCAGTTACTCTCTATTGTTATTTCCGATCGTCTTCCTTCTCCCCGTAAAAAAAAAAAAAATTATCGTCACTCCTTCAATTCTGGGATAAACAATGTAAAATTTACCAGGGTTGAGTCCAAGACGCCGACACTAATTACATTGTTTCCTTCAGTTGGATCAGAAGCCCAACAATTCTACTACGTATATTTTGATACGCTGTTAGAGAATATTTAGACTAATTAGACGACAATAAGCATAAATGCACACCTTGACAATACAGTAGGCCGGAGGAATTGTACATTTTTTTTTCATTGTATGGGTATCGAATGCCATACAAGTGACTAATTTTGTGAATTTTGCTCCATTAATGAATAGTAATTCAATCAAAACAAAATGGAACTTGAAAAAAAACACTATAATCACAAAACAACAATACAGACCAATCTTGTTTATTATATATCTGACCTTTCTAACAAGGTGTTAAAGGTCACCAACCCCACAAGTAGGGCAAAATGAGAATGAACATAGACTAATGGGCAGATATTGACCCCATTACTTCCTGATATCCTCTAGGGTAAGGAAAGGATAAGTTAGGTGAAACTTTGTCCAAGATCCAGGATGAACGTCAGATCTCGTGGCATATTACCCACCTGAAGACTAATTTGATCCCCTACATTGGTAGATGGACTCCCTAACTGTACCTGTTAATGTAAGATTTATAACTGAGGCTTCCTAACTGTACCTGCTAATATAAGACATTTAACTGAGGCTCCCTGACTTTAACTGTTAATATCCACAAACCAAAAAGATTCCCTAGTTGGTTCTGTTAACACCACAATCATAAACGAGACCTCCCTATATGTTATGAGGGAGACTTCAGCACTATACCTCCCTGATTATGCCATTAACCTGAGAACGCTCCATCCACATGACCGAACGTGTCCTCTCCTCCATCTCACTAAATAGGAATTACCATTTCCCTCTGGCACATAAGCTGCTGTCACTCTAGGTACATTAAGTCGCACTAATATTTCATACTAAAACACACCTTGAGGAGACACATACACAGCACCTCCTTGCATTATGTTGCCTGCTGTTCCTCCCTCCTCCTGCTCCCATTACGTCACCTGCTGTTCTTCCTCCTCCCGTTACTTCACCTGCTGTTCCTCCCTCCTCCTGCTTCACCTGCTGTTCCTCCCTCCTCCTGCTCCCATTACGTCACCTGCTGTTCTTCCTCCTCCCGTTACTTCACCTGCTGTTCCTCCCTCCTCCTGCTCCCATTACGTCACCTGCTGTTCTTCCTCCTCCCGTTACTTCACCTGCTGTTCCTCCCTCCTCCTGCTCCCATTACTTCACCTGCTGTTCTTCCTCCTCCCGTTACTTCACCTGCTGTTTCCTTCTCCTTCCCCATTACGTCACCTGCTGTTCCTATACTCACTCATACACAGCCTGCCTTATGACTCATAAACAATCTGCCTTATACTGCCTCATACACGACCTGCCTTATACTGACTCATACTGCCTCATACACGACCTGCCTTATACTGCCTCATACTCAACCTGCCTCATACTGACTCATACGACCTGCCTTATACTGCCTCATACTGACTCACACTCAACCTGCCTCATACTGACTTATACTCAACCTGCCTCATACTGACTCATACACAACCTGCCTTATACTGCCTCATACTGACTCACACTCAACCTGCCTCATACTGACTTATACTCAACCTGCCTCATACTGACTCACACTCAACCTGCCTCATACTGACTTATACTCAACCTGCCTCATACACAACCTGCCTTATACTGCCTCATACTGCATACTCTTATACTCAACCTGCCTTATACTGCCTCATACTGACTCACACTCAACCTGCCTCATACTGACTCACACTCAACCTGCCTCATGCACAATATAATGTACAGTTCTCTACCTTGGTGAGAGATATCGCGAATTTTTATCTCCGTCTCTCCACTCATCGTCTCTCCCACTCGCTTATCTTTTACCAACCCGGAGTCTCTCACATCCATCCATCTCTCTCTCTCTCTCTCTCTCTCACCCATCAGTCTCTTACTTCCGCCTTATCTTATCTCATTCCTACCTCCCCCACAGCTACTTCCCGGTTCCCTCTCCCTTTCTTCCTCATTTTCGCCGCCTCCTCCTCCTTTCCCCTCCCTTCCTACTCTCTTATTTCCTCCTCTTCCTTTCCCACTTTCTTATCTTATCTCCTCCTCCTCCTGCTCTTGTTCATCTTTATCGATTTAATCTCTCTCTCTCTCTCTCCTCTAGTTACCTCTCCCAGCACCTCAACCCTGACATAACCTGACCCTAGTTCCCCTCCCTCCCACACCATCCCTTCCCCTCCTACACTCTACCCATCCCTTCCCACACTATCTCCTCCCTCCCACACCCTACCCACCCCTCCCACACAGCTCTGAGGAACAACAACCATTACCCTAGACACAGAGGCTGACGCCGTGGTATTATGAGGTGATAAGTAGCTGTCTGGGGGAACTTATCCTTGTCTGGGAGGGAGATAACGCCTACATAACGGTGCTTCCTCAACCTACACACACACACACACACACACACACACACATACGTACAAACATACACACGTACACTTACACATATACACACACAGCAATCTACCCATTTACATAAAAAGCGCATATGTACACACACACGTACGTAAAACAGACATACACACACACACACACATATATTTGTATCCACTTACACACTTGCATACACAAACACATACAGCTTACACACACACACACACACACACTCAGACACATACATATTCCAGCCAGAGTAAAGAAACGTCCAAGCAGGCAATACCTGAGTCACAAATTACCTGGCTGAATACCTGCTATTAGGTGCACTACAGGTGAGACCCACAACACTCACTTACCTGGATGTGAGAGTATAGTTATTATATCCAGAGAGAGAGAGAGAGAGAGAGAGAGAGAGAGAGAGAGAGAGAGAGAGAGAGAGAGAGAGAGAGAGAGAGAGAGAGAGAGAGAGAGGGAATTACTCGTAGGAAATAAATGGTCAAAATGAACTTATATTGAGAACTGCTCTCTCTCTCTCTCTCTCTCTCTCTCTCTCTCTCTCTCTCTCTCTCTCTGTCCGATCTAAGTGTGGTATAATTGGTCAGCATACTCACCCTCGCAGGCAAGTATTTGGGTTCGATATCCGGGTAGCGTTACACAAAGAGCCGGATTTCTTTACGCCATTTAGGAATCTGGATTAATCGTTAACCAGTGCAGTTTGTGACTTGTCGGTCTTCCTAGGTTATTTCTTTATACAAGGAGGGGGGGGAGGACCATACCTTTCGTTTAACTTACAGGGTGTTGTGCTGGCAACAGCTTTCTAAAATAAATTCACGCTTAGGTGACCTTAGCAGTCGGCCAACCTTGAACTGAAAGACAACCATTACTATTAATTTCACAAAATAATTTCACTTCTCATACGTCTCTCTCTCTCTCTCTCTCTCTCTCTCTCTCTCTCTCTCTCTCTCAACCATGAAAGTCAAGTTTTAACCAGGAAGCCATGTTTTAACCAGGAAAGTCATGTTTTAACTAGGAAAGTCATGTTTTAACTAGGAAAGTCACGTTTTAACCAGGAAAGTCATGGTTTAATTCTGAATTGTTAGGTTATGTCAGTCTCCCTTATTGAACTGGTAACAGACAGAGCTTGATACATATACAATGACGTGACTATGTGGCATTACCAACCACTATGAGTTCTGACATTCTCTTGGATGTGTAGTGACGTTATGTAGTGACGTCACCTTTATTAAGAGAGTTGGTGACGTTATGTAGTGACGTCACCTTTATTAAGAGAGTTGGTGACGTTATGTAGTGACGTCACCTTTATTGAGGGAGTTGGTGACGTTATGTAGTGACGTCACCTTCAATGAGGGATATAGGGCTTTAATTCTTTCATCAACTTTCTTACGTAATATTTCATCCAAGAAAATTGTGTTACCTAAGTCCCTGACGTGGTGGAATAAAATACGAGTTTCCTTCCCTATCGTAACATCTTAAGTTTACATTTTCACCTGTTTAATGTACCTGTGTGTGTCTACTGTAGATGGTGTTATGGTATACAGTAATCCTTTATCGTTACCATCCTTGACTTCTGTAGTTGGTGTGTTTTTAGAGCAACACTGAGGTCAGGTTCTTCACGTGTTTATAATTACTAACTTATTATTGTCAGATTCGTACATTTATTAAAATCCTCCCCAAAATGTATAAGTGTGTTACCTTGAAATGTTCCCACCTAGCAGACATATGAGCAGAGGAGTGTAAACAAGAGGAATATTTTATCATTTAAGTACACTGGTTGACAAGTTCTGTGTGATCTACAAACATATGGACATAGTAGACTGGTGGACTTGAGAATCACAACAGAGAAGTATTGAATGTGGGAGTTAAATTTTCGTATCTTTTATAAACACAGATAATTTAACATCATTAACCTTTAAGCTTAAAAAGTACATCTGGGAAATATAGTTTGTCTAATTGTTAAAATTTAAATGAAAGGATATATGAAAGTTGTTCTGACTCATAGAAAACAAAGTGGAAATTAAGCTCATGATGCCGAACAGGGAAAGTATTCCATATTTTTTTTATTTTATTTAGTCATATTTATCAGACGTGGCCGCGGTGAACCTTTGGGGTGAACGACATGATGAGATCTCTTCAGGGTGTGACTGGAGGCGGTCAGTATCGTTCTCTTGTCTCGAGTCTGTTGAGGCAGTGAAGCGTGAAGCAGACCTTTGTGTGACAGTGAAGTAATATTTCAGAATTAAAGACAAAAATAACTAAATTATCTTTAAAATACGAAAAAAAAAAATCTACCACAGCTTCGTTTCCTTCTTGAGAGGAACTGCCAGCCAGCCAAACCCTGGACCCACACCATGACAAGACTCATCTGTAGGCTATAAGGTTCATGTCCACATCTTCCGTCATAAATAAGTTATGACCTGGACCAAGAAAAGTCCAGAAGAGAAAGAAAAAAGAACGAAAACATGAGAGGAAAACATCTTGTCTTCCTACAGCGACGGGAGACTTGATAATGACATCAATTATGATATTTCTCTTTCCTTATTGACCTTTTGACCTTTTGACCTTTTCCAGCTTTATGAACGATGGTCGGAGGCAAGACTGACACTAACCTAACCTAACCAATAATAATGGCAATTATTATTGGTATTAATGAATGGGAGGAGGAGGGAGGGGAGGAGGAGGGGGAGGAGGAGGGAGGAGGGTTTGTCTGATCGCCAGACTTTCACCTGTCGTGGCTCCGGTTACTTTGGAGGGAGTGGAAGGAATTACTTCTTCTGACTGTACTGTACTGTACATCTATCTATATATATACGCACACACACTTGTATATGTACACATGCACACATACATACTGTATACATTATAAACACACACATAATATGCACATATAAATACAAATTTATCCCAGCTGTCAAATCACATTTCGTCAAGGAGTTGGGTGTCTCTAAGGTATCTATCAGCTCGTCGGTGATTCTGTCATTATCAGCAAGGAGGCTCTCCACCGTGAAGGCTTTGACTATGGCACATATTTTTACTAATAGTATTGTTCGTCATATAGTGCACTGAGGTGGGAACAATTACTCGATATACCGTCAGGTGAGGAATGAAGGTGGGATTCATCTTCAACCGTGCAAGCACAACCTCTTCCCTCCTAATGTTCAGTGTATGCCGTGGACCAGTCTTCAATACTTGGCTTGAACTTGTTGCAGTTAAGATTCGTTTTATGTCACTACGGGAAATACGGGAATAAGTCATATTCGTTTGTAACTCATTTATATAATCAATCTCCCGTTATGGCATAAACCTCATCTTTACCCTTAGTGTTGATATATTCAGCCCGGCCCACTTCTTCTTCCATCTCATTTTATGTGTAAACTTTCTTAGAGACAGACATCGCAGTGGCTCCCAAGGTACTCTTTTGGTACCCTTGAGCTCCGCCACGGATTTGGCTAGCCGGTCTGCACTTACATTGCCTGCAAGGTTAAGGTTACAATGTCTGGGCACCCACACCAAGGAAATGCTTTTGGCAGTTGAGTGGAGTCTATTGATAATGTTGCCCTGTATGTCATTCATTTCTATTTGGCCACTTTTTATTAATTGAAGAACTGACATAGAATCTGAAAAAATCCACTATCGGAACTGTTTACATAAGCAATGGCCTTGTTAATAACTCTCAATCTGCTTTCTTCATATTAAATCGAATTTCCGGCATCCAGTGGGTCGACATCGTAAAAAATGAAAAACTGGAATTGATGATAAAGTTCGTTATTTGCTCCCTTCTCCCATCACTCCTTTCACTGAGCCCCCCAAGTGTGGTGTCTAGCATTGAAATCACCCGTAATGAGGCGCTTGCTGGGAAGTGCCTCACAGGGGTTTCAAGCTCATATCCAGCGGCCTTGCAGGATGGACATAGACGGAATAAATAATAGACGGAATAAATAATAGACGGAACATATAGTTACATAAATTGGCGCGTTGACATAAATCGCGACGTCTCTTCCGTTATCTCTCCTGTATGATGTATGTACAAGAATAGTTGGTGACGATGGAGGGTTATCCTGCCCAAACACTAGTGTCTCTTGCAGACAGGAGACGTCAACACAGTACATGGAGTGACTTCAAAATCGAAAATTGAGCGTTTTATCTCAGATCACTTCAACAATTCCACCGTAAAGTAGTAAGGTTTAAGAGTTTAGGCTGCAAGATTTTGTCACAGATATCGTGAAAGTTTTTATCAGTAGAGGTAGTAGAGACCGATTTCGTCTTGTTGTTTGGTTTCTTCAGAGCAATTATGATTTTGTCGTTCATTGTCAAATATGTTGGAATTCTCGTCTGTCTGGGTGGAGACGCTGTTCATCTGCACCTCAGTCGTGGCCATCTGGGCAGACGAGACATCAGGTGTAGGGGTTGAGTTCCCTCCACCTGTTTCCTCGCCTGCTTATGGTCGACCTTTGAAGTGCAGCCACCTGACAGATCTCATACGCCTTGCAGACCTCGCAGGTGTGGCCAGAAGCAAAATGATCTTCTTTGCAGGTATTACACTTCAGGGTGTCAGACATGCATTCTCTCTCGTCATTACCATAATAACCACAGCACGAACATACGTCAGTGTTCCTGCAGTTCTTCATGATGTATCCAAACTTCTGGCAATTAAAACAACGCAATGGGAAGGGATGTAGAGTCGGGTGTCTACCTCCCAAACCAAGGCAACGGACCATATCTTGCGTCTCGATTCATTGACAACTTTCGTGAAAAATATAGCATCAACAACGTCTTGATCACTCATACACCCAACAATATTTTTTCCTCGATACAGGTATACAGGAACTGGGGTATACGTAGGCTTGAACTTCAAGAGTATGACGTACTTTGATCACCATGGCGTGTCTGACTAGGCTAATGCATTTAAGTTCAACTTGTAGTTCTGAATTTCACAGACTTTGAACATTTTTCGCATCACCAATGATATCCTTAATGTATTTGGAGACAACAAATGCATTACTCATGTAAAAGGTTAGGTTGGATTTTGAACGATAATTATAGCCTCCCATGGGGCTAGAGATAGGATGGTAACACACCACCCCTTAAAAGCGTACAAATAAGCTAAAATAGGAGACTTTTATGAGCTAACAGGATATCTGAAAAGGTCGGCTGTCGGACCCTGTTGTGTACGGAGGGGGACACCACCACTTGAAATAGCTCCACAACCATTCAAAAAGGTCCCTTTGTGGTACTGCTCGCAGGGTTCGGGTAATTCATCAAACGGGTCGCTTGGAGCTATCCAGGAGACCTGTTAAGGCGGCGTCGGCGTCGTGATGTCGCAGCCACAGGCCCAACTCATTACGCTGATTGGACGTGTAAGGACGACACTAGCGCTCCAGCAGAGTAGTGGAAACGTTACAATAACGAATATAATAATGATTATAACAAAAATTAAATCAAAATAATAATAATAATAATAATAATAATAATAATAACAATAATAATAATAATAATAACAATACGTGGCCCTCGACAGGAGATTGTTCGTGACAGTCTGAAGATGAGTAGCAGTAAGGCCTATCATAGTAAGGTTGCACTAATGAGCCATTGATGATTGATGCCGAGATATTGATTGATGATCAAGAACGGGACACGAGGGAAGAGAGAGGTGAGGAGGAGGTGAGGGGCGGTGGGGAGGGGAGGAATAGGTGACGGGGGAGAAGAAGAGGTGACGGGGGGAGGAAGAGGTAAGGGGTTGGTAGGATGGGGAGAGAGAGAGAGTGTACTAGATGTCAAGGCGAACATTAAAGAGACACAACTGACAGTCGTTATTGTCTTCATTGTAATAGTTGGAGAGAATAACCCACGTCCTCCCTGTTACACGTCCTCCCTGCTACACTTCCTCCCTGCTACACGTAAGGTCCTCCCTGCTTCACGTAAGGACCTCTCCTGCTACACGTCCTCCCTGCTACACATAAGGTCCTCCCTGCTACACGTAAGGACCTCTCTCTTACACGTCCTCCCTGCAACACGTAAGGACCTCCCTCCTACACGTCCTCCCTGCTACACGTAAGGACCTCTCTCTTATACGTCCTCCCTGCTACACGTAAGGACCTCCCTGCTACACGTAAGGACCTCCCTGCTACACGTAAGGACCTCCCTCCTACACGTCCTCCCTGCTACACGTAAGGACCTCTCTCTTACACGTCCTCCCTGCTACACGTAAGGACCTCCCTGCTACACGTAAGGTCCTCCCTGCTACACGTATGGTCCTCCATACACATAGGGTCATTTCCTACTCTTGACGCAAGTTTCTTCCAGCTCAACATAAGAATGTTCACTACTCGCCGTATGAACCCTTGTTTCTCCACGTAAGAATCTTAATAGTTCCAGGTAAGAGGCTTCGCTTTTCGCCAGTAAGACCTTCCCTTTGCTCGACATAGTGTCTGTGTGTTTGTCCTCAGTGCAAGTGGTGAGTAAGAAGAGAAGGTAAAGTTTCTTGAGTCTGTGTGTAGGAAGTTATCTAATAGTGAAGGACAAGTTTAAGGTAAGTCACTGCTCTGGAAGTTCATTAATGAGTGATCCAATGTGTAAAGGAGAAGCGCTTTTATGATATCTTTCCTTATTACGAGTCCTTACACAACTTACACAAGGCTACAAAGTACAGATAGGAGGAGCTGTATAAAAGGTTTGTCTTCTCGTAACAACAAAAACTTATACCTAATAGTTGTGTCATATCTCAACCCTTGATGGTGTGTGTGTGTGTGTGTGTGTGTGTGTGTGTGTGTGTGTGTGTGTGTGTGTGTATGTGTGTGTGTCAACAAATTATGACGTGTTTGGCTGATGGATGAGGCGGCGTCGTCAGCTGGGTCGCAGTGTGACAATACTGAATAATTTCCATGCAGCCAAAGCCAATGACGAGTATTGGTGAAGTGGTATTCAACATCAAGATACACACACACACACACACACACACACACACACACACACACACACACACACACACACACACACACACACATACATATGGTTACATTTTCCACTCATTCTATATTTGTGATTGGAATAGAAATCTCTCCTGGAAAAAATAAAAAATAAAAAAATAAAACCAGCTACTTTATATGACCGACGAGCAGCCTGAGGAACTCGTGTGTGTTTTATTGTGTATATGGGCGTGTTTGTATACCTTCATGCGTATGTATGTATGTATGTATGTATGTATGTATGTATGTATGTATGTATGTATGTATGTCTCTGTGCGTGTGTATGTCTCTGTGCGTGTGTATATTGCGTGTATGATGGAGGGACACAAACGGTCGTATTATCATAATTTTAAAGTAAGAGAAAAAATATTCAGTGTTAACCCAGCGCTTCGGCCACCAGTTCTAACAACAACACTACATGCCACCACCACCACCTGCCACCATCACCTGGTAACGTAACCTGCCACCATCACCTGCCACCATCACCTGGTAACGTAACCTGCCACCATCACCTGGTAACGTAACCTGCCAGCACCACCTGCCACCGTCACCTGCCACCAGCAACTGCTATCATCACCACCTGCCCCCATCAACTACCACCACCCACCTACCTCCACCCACCACCACCACCCACCTGCCATCACCACCTGCCCCCATCAACTACCACCACCCACCACCACCACCCACCACCACCACCCACCCACTCCACCCACCCTACCTCCACCACCCACCTCCCACCACCCGCCTACCTCCACCACCCCTATCAACTACCACCACCCCCACCTCCACCACCCACCACCACCACCTGCTACCACCATCTAGCACAAAACACGAAGAAAAATGAGGCAAAAAATATCAAAAGGAAGAGTCTTGTAAAACTGATAATAACCTTAACTGAGACAACAGGACAATAACACAGTACATATTTTGTTATTGTGACATGACAGGTGATGAAGACTGATATATGTAAAGATTATATTATTATGGTTGGAGAGAGAGAGAGAGAGAGAGAGAGAGAGAGAGAGAGAGAGAGAGAGAGAGAGAGAGAGAGAGAGAGAGAGAGAGAGAGAGAGAGGCAGCCAGGTTAAGCAAGGTGGTAATTGCAGTAGGGTCAATAGTGGATTTCATGTATATTAGCTTCGTGAATGATGGGCGGAAAAACAGCTCTGGCGACGCTTTACACACACACACACACGCGCGCGGGTATCACATCCTAGAATTGGAGGCAGGAGGGTGGTGGCTGGCTTGCAACACCCCCCCCTCCTCCCCCTCCCACCACCTCTATTGTTCTTGTGTCTGACAATGAAAGGACAATGAACTGCGACGCTCTCAGACACGAGATATTACACCGCCCGATATTGTCTCCTTCTGAGCTTTAACTTCCCATTAGTACCAGGACGTGTAAGTGTAGTGAGTCAGTGAACAGCAACAGCCGCCGTTCAAGTGAGTGGTTTCAATTTATGTGTTCCCGCCGTCAAAGTGATGGTCAGTGCAGGCAGATGGGAGAACATACTGAAGAGGAAGGTAACAAACAACCAGGCGTTCTTCATTGCTCGTGCTGGCATTGGTTAAACTAGTTGTGCTCTTTTAACACAGTACCAAGGCTAACAAGAGGCGACGATACATTTGGTGGGTACAATGGCTGGCGTATGAGATTGCTTATTTAACATCCTTGGTCTTGTTACTATAGCGAGGGTAGTTCTGCCCATTCTGTTAATTTTACCACGATGTAAACAAACAGTGGTGCCACATCTCACTAACCATGCTAGACACTGTACCAGTTATAAATGGAAGCGACTGAAAGTGCGTCTAGTATTCACTAGTCTGGTCAAATTGCAACAGTAAAATAAAAATGGTGTTAATATATACGAATTCCCAGCTGAGGCCTCAACTCAGACACCCGCAATGCAGACACCTCAAGCAGATAAATGCACACATTATTGAATGAATGAATAAATAAACACCTGAGTGAATGGACAAGTAAGTTGAATAAATGAATGAATAAATGAATGAATGAATGAATGAATGATATGAATGAATGAATGAATGAATGATATGAATGAATGAATGAATGAATGAATGAATGATATGAATGAATGAATGAATTAATAAATGAATGAATGAATAAGTTGACCACTGACTTTACTTTAGGAAGGTTGTGTCAAGTTAGCTTCTGGGATTCATGTTATCTTGTGTTAGCTGGGAACAGTTCTATCCTTCACGAGACAGAGGGCTGAGCTGGAGCCGGTGGAGGTAGGAGTGAAGAAGAGTAAAAACAACTGGACGGTAATAAAGATAAATATAAGGTGGACATTGAGGGTAAGAAAACCTTTATAGTTGGTGATTGGCGGAAAAGGTACTTAGATCGTGCCTTCTGTAACAAGGACAAGACTAGCATCTGTGGTTGGCCCATTCACTGTCACCCAGTATGTGAATTTATCTAAATCTTGCACTGTAAACGAGATCACTTGAACACACCACCCTGAAACTTGTGACTGATGCGGCTCTCACGTTTTAGAAGTCAGACGCTGTTCGTGTAGAAGTATTTATAAGTTAACCAAGGCGGATAAAACAGCAGGACTGGAGCAAGAAACATAAATCTTCTGCCAGAGTGTGTCCCATATTTCACGCTGTGTGGCCTCACAGTTTACCCGAACATTACCTGAAGCTTGTCGAGGATATATTGCTATCCTTCCTGTTGTTCTTTCTCTCCCCTGACCAGGTTCATGGCTTAGCCCTGTCGCTGTGTCGTATTTCTCTGTCAATTTTTGTTTCCTTCCTCTTGGTTTTCCACTAGACTGAGACACACACACTCACTTACTGACACAGTTTAGGTATTAGTTACTGTTTCAGTGTGTGACAGATTGATAGACTGGAACCAATAAAAATGTCATCGGAAAACAACCCAGACAGACTAATGACTTCTTGTTAATCTTCCTCAACAATCACCAAGTTCAATAGAGCTCGAGTCCTTCCCTGAACCACCTCTTTCCCGAACCCCCCTTCACCTCCCCTCACTCAATACAACACTCACCTGACGTTCTCGTGGCGGCTCATATAGATCTTCTTGAACTGACCATCACCACCACTACCCAGGTCCTGACGCATGGTCTCCGCCACGTGTTTGGGCAGCACCGACAACAAGAGCCGCTCCTGCAACATACGAGGTTACATGACATAATTTTCATCGTATATATATAAAAAAAAAAGAGCTCTTATTGAGGAGCTATTTCATGAGGTCAGAGTTTATGAACCCTTAAGACACACCTCTTAATAGTGCTGAAGATTTTACTTAAAGGTTCAAAGTTAGCAAAATAGAGGATCAAGGTCTTCACACAAACAGAATCCAAAAATAGTCTCATGAGAAGAATGAACCCATGAATAATAATGCCTTAAACTAAAATAAACAACAACAACAACAACAACAGCAATCAGATGGAATCAAAAGTGAAAAAAGAAAACATCCAAAGAAATAAATAAATATTTCCTGTGAGGGAAGGAAAATGTAAGAGCTGTCAAGAGGAAAAAAAAAAAGAAAAAAAAAAGAAAAAATGAAATATAAATAAGTCGTAGTTCAGTAGAAGCAAAAAACAACCCCAACTGTCTGGACAAATATATAACAGACTAAATAAAACACATAAAGAAAACAAGAAAATAATTATAAAACACACAAAAAATTAGAGGGTATAAATATGGCGACCTATAAAGAGATTCAAAAAAAAAAAAATCGCATCAAAATATAAAAATATCAAACACTCAAGACCTAATAAATGTCAACAAAGAATGCACTTGTTGAGACCAGGTTTATATACAGGTGACAACAGAGGCTCATAATACTGTACACCTTCTCTGAGTGAGTGGGTAATAACAGGTGTGCCATGGTCAATTTAACACCTGTATACGTATAACACGATTGCAGGTATGAAGGTTTGTGATTGTGATATTTTTCTTAGGTCTTTGTCTGTGTTATTCTTCGTTCATGAGTTTTCCCCTCTCTCTCTCTCTCTCTCTCTCTCTCTCTCTCTTTATTTCTTTCATAGTCCCGTCTTTTCTCTTCCTCCTTTACAATTCTTCCTCTTCCTCTTCTTTTTA
Source organism: Homarus americanus (assembly GCF_018991925.1). Classification (NCBI taxonomy): domain Eukaryota; kingdom Metazoa; phylum Arthropoda; class Malacostraca; order Decapoda; family Nephropidae; genus Homarus; species Homarus americanus. The sequence goes on from NW_024730668.1 coordinate 21,065,764, forward strand.
CTCTTTTAATATCTCTCTTCTTCCTCCTTCACAATTCTTCCTCTTCCTCTTTTCTTTTAATATCCATCTTCTTCCTCCTTTCTCTTCCTCTTCCTCTATAATTCTTCCTCTTTCTAGTCTTCTTTCTCTTTAAATATCCCTCTTCTTCTTCCTCCTCCTCTAATATTCCTCTTCCACATCTTATATCCCTCCTCCTCTTCTTCCTCTTTTAATACCCCTCTTCTCCCTCTTCTAATATTCCTCTTCCTCTTCTTATATTTCTCTCCCCTTCCTCTTCTTCCTCCTCCTCCTCGGTCTCTTCCTTCCTTCTCCAATTTTTCCTCCGACACGAAACATTAGCCATCCTTTGTGTGTGTAGTCAGGTGTGTGTAGTCAGGTGTGTGTGTGTGTGTGTGTGTGTGTGTGTGTGTGTGTGTGTGTGTGTGTGTGTGAAAAACAGATCTACACATAGCACTCCAGGTACAATAATTCCCAACAGGTGTAATAAAGGCTGTACCCCTAAAAGAATTCCTTATATATTCATTATTTACGTTTATATTAACATTTAGGTTACAATTATTTACATATCGTCCCTGTATTATAAAATCACTTCCTTAATAGGTAAAGTGCAAGTTACTTTAAAATCTCCTTTAACTTGCTTGCTGTCAGTAGGAGGCGAGACAATACAACTACAGAAGGTAGAGTCTAAGTGGAATTTCAAAGCCATTTTACTCTCATCGCTTATATGACCCGAGTTTAAAATTCGTTTTCAATTCATCAGTCGTAAGAGAGAAAACTGAAAACATGACTTTCTGAGAATTTTTGTCTAGATCTAATTAATTTTCATTTTAGTGTGAAAAAAATATAAGGGTGATGAATTGAGGTCTTCCATTGCCGAGTTACAGGACATTTACCGAGTTATAGAACATTCAAATATATATAACTCGGCCACGTAAAATCTGTTTCATGATATTAGATTCATATTAGAGGGGCATTAAGTAACGTCTCCCTCAGGTGATGTAATTGTGGATTGATATTAAGCAACATTTTTATTTATTTTTAATTTACTACGACAGAGACTAACGTTAAGTGGTTTCAGGTTATAAAGGTTGTGTGTGTGTGTGTGTGTGTGTGTGTGTGTGTGTGGTCTACATACGTGTATTAATGTAATATCCATGACCAATTATACTTTAATAAGCTACAGGTATTAAAAACTCGCTAACTTGTCTTTTGGTATTAACCTACCTCATGGGAAACAACAATAACATATTTTTTTCAATGCTAACACACACACACACACACACACACACACACACACACACACACCGCTCAATGCCATAATAATAATAATAATTGCCCTGTATTAAGTATTTTTGTTGGAGATTTTTTAAAGCAGCTTAATTAAACAAAAATAAATAAAAAAATAAATAATTGTGTACGATTGTGTTTATAATTTTCGAGATATGTGATAAATTTAATGACAAACAGACAAACATACGGACAGACAGACAGACAGACAGACAGACAGACAGATAAGCAAACACAGAAATACAGATGGCAGAGAGAGAGAGAGAGAGAGAGAGAGAGAGAGAGAGAGAGAGAGAGAGAGAGAGAGAGAGTCCTCCTGTATCAGTGTCAGGAAGAAGCAAGTACCTGGTAGCAGGCGTGGGTGGCAGGCGTGGGTGGCAGGCATGGGTGGCAGGCGTGGGTGTTGAGTGACAGTGCTCAGGCGGACTTGAACTAACTAAGGTTCACCAAGTATCTCACTGTATGAGAAGCGATTATGATACATCAACGAGACTTTGCAGGGTAATATAAGAGTGTTTACAGAGTTCGTCGAAGAAGTTACATTATTAAAACATCGATATGTACTCCAGTATTTCCAGCATATAACTGTATTCTTCACTGTATTCTTCACTGTATTCTTCACTGTATACACTCGTGATGTTCTGTTTACCATGAGCACCGCAAGTCTTAGGAAAATGACAAAGCTTGGTATAGAAAATAATAGAGTAGATACCGATGTTTTGGATGATTAACTTCACCACAACAAAGTGTCCCGTTTGAGTTATGTCTACAATAGCAGCTTATCAGGGAAATGACCAATAATATACGTGTCGAGATTATATTATATAACACAAACCTGACTACTCTTACTCCATAATGACTAAGGTTAAAGGGTATAGTGTGTTGTTGTTTTAGATATTTATAATAATAATTTACATATAAAGTCACAGTCATATTAGCACAGCAGTTAGTGATGACGTTCTCCCTCTCCTCCTCCCTTCCCTTCATACCCCTTCCTTTCCCCATCTCCCATTCCTTTCATCCCTCTACCCCCACTACTTTTCCTCTCCCTCACTCCTCACCCGTATCCCTCTCTCTCTCTCTCTCCCTCATACAATCCATCTCCTCTCATACGCCTCCCCCCCCCAGACTTCAGGTACGGCAATATATCATCTACTGGGATACGATTATAAGTCTTATGTGGACCCTGACAGCTGCTGGTGATGAGGTTAGGTTAGGTAATTACTGTCTGTTGGACTCAGGAGAACGTGAAACAAATACTTTGATTATTGATGCAAAAGATACGCAAGAGACGCAAAAAAATCAGACTCAATTATCAAACCGTGTTAGAGTGTTGTTGATGTTGTCAGTAGGATGAAAGTGACAGACAGACAGACAGACAAGAACAGATAGAGGGAGAATTAGACAGACAGGCAAGACAGACAAACAGACAGAGATGGAACAGCAGTGGTTCATTAGCAGACGATCAATGCCACCATCCATATCTTCTTAGTTCAGGTGTGTGTTAATCTCGTTACCCACTAATGACATTTACCTGTGGACCCCAAGTGGCCAGGTAGCTTGTGATAGCTTGTTAATCCGGCCACCAAGATGCAGGAAAACCAACATATATTAATTTAGGGTTATAAACGTGTTATGATTGGTCGTTCCCTCTCATTACTTCCGGATGAAATGATAGGTTCTGATTTCCTACTGTGAGTTAAAGTGAGGTTCTGATTTCCTGATTTCCTCTATTCGCAGACATTAGATTCAGAATAAATATTAATATCACCAATAATAATGTGATAAAGCTCTGTGTGTGTGTGTGTGTGTGTGTCTGTGTGTGTGTCTGTGTGTGTGTGTGTGTGTCTGTGTGTGTGTGTGGTGGAGAAACAAAACAGTGACGTCCTAATAGGGAGTGGCCAGTACATGTTATTTTCCCTCGTGTTATCATCAGCAGGACTTGGCCAGGGCGCCGTCTTTCGCATCAACAAGTGGTTCATATGCCACAGTTGACGACAGATTGGAGGCCATAGATAAAGGCCATAGGTTGGAGGCCACAGTTGGAGGCCATAGGTTAGAGGACACAGTTAGAGGCCATCAGTGGAAACAACTGGGTCACACCTCTCCCTCCCTCCCTCCCCAGCACGCACAAACTCCTCTCAAACGGGCTTCAATAGTCGTCCCGCCTTCACTTAATGAACCACTGCTACTCCCCTCCTCTTCCCTCACCTCCTCTCCTTTCCCCTTCCCTTTACCTCCTCTTCCCTTCCAGCTCTTCGCCTTCCCTCCCCCTCTCCCTCCCCTTCCCTCCTTTCCTCCCCCTCTCTCTCCTTCCAGCCCCCTCCTTCCCTTTCCCTTCCCTCCCCTCCTCCCACGTCCCTTTAACCCTACAACACTCCTCTCAACATGGAATTCTTAACCCCTCCTCCTCCTCCTTCTCCTCTCCTGAACATCCTAACTTAACCATCATGTTATTTTCATCTGTTCAGGTACCGTACTTCAATTGCCAGGGTCTATAGGTACGAGTTCAATAAGTCTTCAAGTTTCTAAATAAATAATAACTTTTAATAATTGGTAAATGGATTAGCTGAAGATTAAACACCCGAGGTTAGGTTAGGTTTTAAGTTAGGTTAGGTTTGATTATCCATAGGGCGCTTAATCTAATGGTAAAATAAACTAGGGAGACTATACTTCACCTTATCTGCTTTGAATATTATAACAATGTATCATGTTTCCAGGACCACCAGGAAGATCAGACGTCAAATAAACACCGCGACTAAGACCTCGATAATAAGTGTATTGTGAGATGATTTTCCTTCGCTGAAGTTCATTAAGGGGAACTTGTAACTAACTTAATTTCGTCCCAATTACCTGTCTTGTGTGTGTGTGTGTGTGTGTGTGTGTTAGGGCGGGGAGCGGCAGAAACACATCTTCAAAACTAACCTAACCTAACCTAACCTAACCTAACCTAACCTAACCTAACCCACCCTCTTCCCCTCATCATCAGACCACTACAAGCAAAGACAGGCAGCTAAACTCTACTTGTTATGGTCTAGTTAACACACACACACACACACACACGCGCACACACACACACACACAGAGGTAAGGCTCCCGGATATTGTCAGTTTCAACAGAATGGAAGATCTCATTGAAGAACCACAAAGGAAGTAATCACCATATAGATTAGTTCTTATAATTCAGAGATGAAAATATTCTAGGTGAGCCAGTTAGAAGGTATTACTCGAAGGTATTACTCGGAGGTGCATAAAAAATCGATACAACAAACAGACCTAATCATCTCCTCCTAGTAGTGTGCCGGGAAGGAAGTTTGGGACAAGGAGAACGGGTGTAAATCTTTAATATAACTTGGTATTCGTAATTACATCTCGACCTTGTTTGAGTCTCATGTTAATTTCTGGGTGTAATTGTGTCTTGAGGTAATTCTAACTCTATCTTTATACCGGAAGTTGAGAGAGGTATTGCAGATGAATTTCTCAGCTCCAGGAAGTTGAAGGTAATTTTTAGTATACGAGTGTAAGGGAATCCAGAATATAAGCCATGGATAGGTCGATGATGTTCGTGTATGTAGTAAGGAAACGAATTAAAAAGACAAAACTTGAACAAAAATATTCATGAAAAAATATCCCCCAAAGAAAAAAAAAATGAAAAAAAAAATGAAAAAGGAAATAATAAAGTAAAAACAAAATGTCACCTCTACTTCAGGGTGAGAGTTAAGGCGTTGTCTCTCGGTGGTCTTTGATTCTTCGTGGAGTTACTGAAGACAAAGATTTTAGTCATGACTTTAATATTTTTAGGTCGTTTTATATCGTTGAGCTAATTCTTTACGTATTAAAATATACCTAACTGTACTGAGGTGAGCAAACTCTTGGACAACTTTCTGGACGTCTTGAGGATTAAAACACGTTGACTTCTCTGTATTATTTCTAGGATGCTGTAACAACGGGGCAGACGCAGTGATCACCGGAACACCTTGTCACGAATCTACTCATACAGTGATCATCAGATAGTCGCCTTGATTAAAGACTTTGACTCCACCAATCGAAAACCTTTGTGGATGGATCCTAATTAAACTTGATTGTCCACCGAAGTTAATGCCACCTTGAGAATCCGACCCGACAACTCGACCACCGCCACTGTTCTCTGCAATGCCTCGGTAAGGATGTGTGATCGCTCCAGCCATCTTCATATTTAATCTTGCCGCCATCTTGCTCCTCATCCCAAAACGCCTTTCACCTGTAGTCAATGGAAAACTTTTTAAGCTCATCAGACTCCGTACCTTCTGTCAGCGATCCACAGTAACTTGACCTCTGAGGCACACACGAATAGATCAACCAACTCCACATTACCCTCGCCCCTGCCTCCCCTACATCACCATCTACGGAAATGTTCTTGAATACTGTATGTGGAACACTTTTCTAACCTCGAGAGTCATCAGTCTGAAGGTAAACATAGACAAGGACACCTATTCCTCGTCACCCAATGATCGCTACATCAGGACTCGTGCTAAGCTTCTCGTCTACAACACCGTCGTCGATCCTGTATGACTGTGACCGGGTGAGATACGGGAACCAGAGGAAGGGCCTGGAGCGATACCACCCAACGAGGTCTTTGAAGGATTCCCAACGAGATCTTTGAAGGATTCCCCGTATCAAGTGGGAGGAGGGTCACACTCAAGACCCCTTTTCTCCTCATCCATGTAAACACTACCACCATCCACGAGGTGATGGTTCGTGTCAGGCTGAGGAAGCGTCTCAAAGGTAACATGAAGAGGTGCAATATCATACACGGACACCTGAGAAGAACAGCTACTGGGCAGACGAAGGTGGTGCTGCCTCCTGAGTCTTAATCTTCAGGAGAGAGGAGACGAGTGGAGAGGGGAGGGGGGAGGAGAGAGAGGGGAGGGGGAGAGGAGAGGGGAGAGAGTAACACACACTCACCTGGCCTTCAATAAACCAATAATTGTAATTTTTCTCTCTTAATTACACAGCATAGTCTCTCACCCCTCACCTGGCCCTTATCCTCTCAAGGTCGATACTCTCCCCTCACTCTTACCCTTTTCTTCCTCCCTTACCTCTCCTTCCCCTCACTCTTTCCCCTTTTTCCACTACACCTCAATTTTCTTTTACTACCATCTTTCCTTTCCCATACTGTTCCTCCCCCCCCCCACACTTCTTCCCTCGTCACCTTTCCCCTCCCAGCTCCTACCTCCCCTCAGAAACCTTTGAATTGAAAAAAAAGAGGGTAAAAATATGATATTTCTATACGCTTCTTCTGAGGGGTCGCCACACCTGCCTCCCCTCTTTCCCCTCCCAATTTATTCCTTCATCTACGCTCCTTTCCCCTCTCTCTCTCCCTACCACCACTCACCTCCCCTCGGCGACCTTTGAAGTGACAGGTGAGGGGAGGGCAGAGAGTAGTATATCTCTCACCTGATTCCCCTTTTACCCCCTCACTTTCTCCCTTATCCTTCACCCACTTACCCCTCTCTTTCTCTCTCTCTCTCTATCCCCTACCACTCATACACTCATCCTTCACCACTACCCCTCACCCCTCTCCACTACCACCCCTCATCCCTCTCTCTCCGTCATCACTTACCCCTCTCCAACACCACCCCTTACCCCTCTCCAATACCACCACTTACCCCTCTCCAACACCACCCCTTACCCCTCTCCAATACCACCACTTACCCCTCTCCAACACCACTCTTCACCCCTCTCCACCACCGCTTACCCCTCTCCACGGACACACCCTCTCCCTTTCACCCCTCAATCTTCCTCTATTGTCTCACTTCCCCTCTCGCCGGCCTTGGAGGAGGGCAGGAAAGGCTTCAGTACCTGGCGTCTGTATAGTGTTGCCACCTTCCCTCTCATTAAGGTGTTACAGGTTTGCTATACAGGGCAACAGGTATATAGCACGTGGAGGGAGGCGTATAGCATAAGAGAGCAGATGTATAGCAGTAGATAGCAGATGTGTAGCAATAAATGGTAAATATACAACACTATGAAACAACAGCCGCATAGCACTTTTCAGTATGTGTACAGGAAAAGGGTGTTGATGTATAGCACAAGAGGATAATTGCACAGCACCAGGAAGTAAAGTGCATAGATCTAGATAATACAAGTATAGCATTAGACAAAAAATGTAAGAGTACTGAGCAGAAGTTGTATAGCACTTTGCGGTAGGTGTAGAGCACTAGAAGTGGCTCTATACTACTAGTCGGTGTATAGCAAAATATGTAATGCTATACTGTACATGGTAGAAGACGTATAGCAGGATGTGTCCGGTAGTAGTATAGCAAGAAGTACTATCGTAATGTATAGCAGGTGGTGAATTATGTACATGGCGAAGGAAAGAGAAAATAAATGATGATGATGATGATGATGATGTTGATGATGATGATGGTGATGATGATGATGATGATGATGATCTGAAAAACTTTATCGGGTGGACAGATGGATGAATGGATGAATGGAGACTCACGATGCCTCCTGCCGATAAAATAATGCCTCTAGACACGATAATAAGAGGAAGTTAAACTCAATTCTGGCTGACGTCTTTATTATACCGAGAATTACATAAGCTAATATCTTCAGTCAGTCGTATAAAAAAAAAATAAATAAATAAAAAAATAAAAAAAATAAGGTAGCCTCCGTTAGGTTTCCGGACGAAGCTGGCTGGTATCCGGACAGTCGGTTCTCTCAATGGTACAAGACCACTTTAACCTCCAGTCATAATGTGTATTTTGGATGGGGAAACTCACCACGTATAAATCATGTCGGATAAAGTTATGTTACATGTGTTCTTTTGACCTTCCTATAGGACTTGTCTTGGTCAGGAAGTGTTAGATGTTGTTTGAGAATGTTTAGATTAACTTTGGTTGTATGTGGTTGTTAGTCTGTCTGTGTCGTTGTGTTTTAATGTAGGGTTACAGTCTGGTGTGTGTTCCAGAGGTGTCTATTCTGAGTATTTACCAATCTTATGTCAGTATTGTTTGTAGTATTTGTTCTATCATATATATTTTTTTTCTCGGTAACTGGACTAATACACAATAGTCGCCATCTTTTCGGGTGTCAATAATGGTGGTGACTGGAAGAGATCGCAGGGTCATTAGCTGGTGTGATGATGATTACTAATGAACCAACACAACCAACACAACCACTCAACCACACACTCCCTGATCTATAACCCGGAAGTGTAGGCCGTGGTTTGAATCAGGTTTGGGGTAATTATAGTGTATCAAATAAATTGCAATTATAATTATTTTTTCTCCAAAACTTCAGTTACAATCTCTATTTTTTCTATTTCGAAAGGTATATTACAATCGCAATTAACCAAAATTATGTAATTAGTTATTCAGTTTCAATTACAATTAGTCCAGGCTAAGTATTAATGGCTATTGTTGACCTGTGGCCGACAAATCAATGAATGCCTCGACCTGACATGACCTGACCGTGACCCCGGGAGTGATGGCTGTATCCTTAGTCAACTCTGTGTGTGTGTGTGTGTGTGTGTGTGTGTGTGTGTGTGTGTGTGTGTGTGTGTAAGCCGGTCACGTAGATGCAACCCTTATTTATGTTCCTCCTGCATCATCAGTATATACCATAACGTAACCCTGATTTAGTCTTCACACCAGGTAACATTAGAAGATATCCAAAGTATATATATTTTAACGCCAGCTACATGACCCCTTACCACTGCTCTACTACTGAAGAACGTTACACAACTTTGTAGATTGAAAGAAAAAGTTGTAAATATGAAAATAAAAAAGACGAGAAAACAATATTTAATAAACAGGAAGCATAATTAACATTAGTGTCCAACAAAAGCGACTAGTGCCCAGGAACCTCTTGTAGGATAGTCCTGATGTTCGGCTCTATCAAGGATTTTTACTCTGATAAAACGCAGGTATTCTCATTAACCTTTCTTCTTATGTTCATCAGTGTAATACGACAGTTCTTACCTGGCGTCACCAAACAAAGCATTCAGCTAATATGGTTAATTCTTGACTACCCAATCAACAACTGCTATCACTCTAACTACCTAAGCAACAGCTGCTATAAACTTATATAATGGTTGCCCTTCCTGTAACGAGGAAGGCCGGCCCAAAGGCCACCTAGGCGTGAATTTGTTTAAGGTGTAGAAGCTGTCGCCAACACAACAACCACACCCTGAGTTTACGAACTGCATGACCCAGTGTCAAGGAATAGTCCGAGAAGACTCGCCAACTGCATTGACGAGCTATTACCCCGGAACACGATCCGCAAATCGATTAACATCCTGGTCCCCAATTACTGCTGGGTAGACAGAGGCAAATGACGTAAATAAACTTGTCCATAGTTTCACCGAACTCAGGGATCGAACCCGAGTCATCTCGCTTGCGTGGCGAACATGCTGACCATTACACCACAGGTAGCCACACAACAATCACCTTGACTACCTAAACAACAACGGTTACCACCTATCATTCCCGGGAACAAGGAAATTATACACTGTTTACATCTTAGTATCTACAGTACTCTACGTTAAGACTAAGCCGTTTGTTTCAACTGACGGTACAAGACCCGCCCCCCTTTTGCAGTTCCTTGCACCTCATTGGCTCATTAATAATATTCGATTAGTATTGTTATATCGCTAAATAGATCCATATATAACCGTTAATGATACCCCGTTCTGGCTTATTTTAATGCTGAATTGAATATATGTAAAGATGTAACGGCTTGATAACATTATGTAAATGGAAAAACGTTTGAAAAAATGATATTTACCATCCAAGTCACAAATAAATCACGCTTTCAGAGAACACATTCACCACGACTTCTTCTGTTTTCACTAATTATTATATATATCAGGACAAATAACAACCAAACATATACAACAACAAATAAAGGAATATTAACAAAATAATTTATCATTACCTTTTCATGTTTAAAGCGATTTTCACAAACAATTTTCATATTCCCAACTAAGTTAACCTAACCTAACTGCGTGGCGAGGCGTGGTGGCTGGGTAAGTCGTTTTCAGTGACACGACTGCCACGCCAGCTTTACAGAGGCGTGGGTTTTTAATGACACTGTAATTACCAAATTGTTGTTAGTGCAATTATCCTCGAGAGAGAGACCTACGTTTCTTTTTGACAGAGGATAGGGTCGATGGCTTCCTCCCTCACCGTCTACCTGGCTGACATCTGTTATTAACTTTTCTCAAAGGATCACAAACCACACACAAGGTCTCCTGGGTCGTCCCTACCACTCTCATCAACCAATCCCTAATCCCCGACTCTCATTGAAGCTTCATCCCGCCTCCTCTTCCTCTATTACCACCACTATCACCACCCGTCGTTATCAGTGGTGGAGGCTCCCTGGGTTGGTGCTTGGGTCAAAGAAACGAGAGAGAGAGAGAGAGAGGGAGAGAGAGAGAGTCTGAAGGTTGGTATGAATGGGGGAAAGGAAATACGAAACAGAAAAGGAAGAAGCAGAAGATAAGAAAGTAAGAGGGAGGGGGTAGGGGAGGGACAGTGCAATGTAGACAGGTGGGGGACAATAAAGGTGAGGAGTGAGGGAAGGAAGAGGGGGAAGGAGGGAGGAGGAGGAGATGAAAGAAGGCGGTGGTAAGGAGGCGAGGCAAGATGTTAATGCTAAGGAGATGAGACAAGAGGGTAGGGAGGTGAGGGAGTGAGGGAAGGGAGAGGAGCCAAGGGATAGATGACGATACCTAGGTGAGGAGGGGGGTGGAGAGAGGGTGGAGCAGGGTTGGGGGAGGTGTGGGTTGGGGTAGGGGTCATTACCAGGTCACCCGTCAGTCACTGTCAGTCGAGGCATCAATTAACCGACCCAAAACTGACAGATATGAGAGTGAAGGGCTAAGGGGGGAGAGGGGAGAAGGGGCGGGGGAGGGGGTGGAGAGGAGAGGACAGGTGAGAAGGGGGAGGAGGGAAATGGAGAAGGAAAAGAAGAAGGGAACAGTGAAAGTGATAAGCAAAGAAGATGAGGAGGAGGAGGAGAAGAGGTGAGGTAACTAGTAAAAAAAATAGTACCCACGTCCACAGACACACGTGGTCCTGGGAGAAGAAATATCTGGAGACCTCGGGAGGGGAGAGGGTGTATATTGGAGGGTATTATGGCACTCAAAAAATACTTACTGATCTATACTTCTCCACTTAGCATAATTATTTATTTTACACTAACAGCTAACCACTCACTTGAACGACTCACTGCAGTATGAAGTTCGATGGCTAAACATATCCACCTCACCCACCCCCCCCCAAAAAAAAAAATAAATAAAAATAAAATAAAAATAGAAATAAGATGAAAAATTTATCTACACATAATACTTGAATGACACTTGAGAGAATCAACACTAGACTGATGACCCTTGACCTAGGTGGTAAGTAGAGCCTTGATGGAACACTAGAGCTACAGATGAAAGGTAGGAACACCAATAGGGGGACACTCTTTGAGGCTCCGTCCACAGAGATAAAAATTACAAAGAAATGTTTTACGTTGTTTATAGTTTTATGTATAATTCTACATAAAATTCCCTCAAAGTGATCTTATTACTGACCCGATATCACTAGTAACTACTACACCGTCACCCACCACAGTCACCCACTACCGTCACCCACCACAGTCACCCTCCACCGTCACCTTCCACTCCCTCCCTCCACCGTCACCCTCCACTCCCTCCACCGTCACCCTCCACTCCCTCCTTCCACCGTCACCCTCCACTCCCCACCCGTCTCACTCTTCACCCTCACCCTCCAAAATAAGGTTGATTAAGGTCTAGAAGGAGAAGGACATCAATAAAACCTAACCTAACCTAACCATGGGGGGGGGGGGCAATGACGGTGGTGATGGACGGAACAATGGTTAACTTCCCTCTCCCATTAATTAAGGTTAGGTAGAGACGTAAGGCAAGTTAAGGTCGACGTAGTTTAATTGGAAGATGTTATAGAGGTAAAATTCTCAACACAGGAGAAGACCAGGTAATGAGTGTAATACTATATTAAATTGCTATGTTAGTGAGTAATGATGGAATAAAATACGGGGCCATTTTGACTATATAGCGCTATACGGGATGCATGGAACACACGGGAACACGGAACACATAGGAGACAGAACACACGAGACATAAGGAACACACGAGACACACGGAACACACGAGAGAAACGGAACACAAGGGAAACACTGATCACATGGAACACACGAGACACACGGAACAAACACTCTAAATTATAACGAAAAAGGAAAAATAAAACTTATTAGAATCTTGGGGAGAGAATTTTAAACACAAAATAAACACCTTAACTACAGCAGGAAAACTTAGGAACAGTGGGGGGGGGAAAAAACTTGTAAGACAAAGCCAATTAAAAGTTTTGACTAAGTGAAGACAAACACCTTTTTATTTTCGTTAAGTTTTCGTGAATTATTGTTTTAAGTATATGGGTGCGCGTAGTTCCCGAGGAGGTGAACTATAATGAAGAAGGGATTTCATAATAAAATAACTTTCATATCATTCACAATTCTTTATTTTTATTTAACATTCATTTGATTATAACTGTTATGTATTTATTCATTCATTCACCATTTACCCACCTTCAGGCTTCACAGAATTCATATGCTCATAACGTACCCAACCAATCCTAACCTAACGCTAACCTGTCCTCTCTAATGTTAGGTTATGTTAGGTTAGGTTTGGTTAGGTTGGGTGAAATGCCTGATTACAAGGTCTGATTAATTCTTGCCATCTAGGAGACTATAAGAACAGGTAATATTATTTAGTCAATCACAAAGAAAACTTAGACTCAAGCAAGAAAATGAAGGTAATTTATTTAATGTAAACTTTGGTATTTCGACCAAAACTCCACTCAAAACAACAGCACTACAGACCACCATTAGAGGTATTCATTAATGAGAGTGGCAGTCATTAACACAAGCAGGGGGAAGTGCTCTACCATACTTACCCCCAACTTTCGTCACCCTAAATGCTTGACTTAATCTAAAACACTAAAAGAATTACTGAAACAGCATTAGAATTATCCTGAGACTTTTCGCCATCTGAACCCTCCCCTCATCCAACCCCTCCCCACCCCATCACCCAACCCCACCCCCCAAAAAAATAATTGTGGCCAGTGAATGTGGAATAAATGGTTGAGTTAGATTCTAGAGTATTTTATTTTTATTTTTCTCGAATTTTTGCTTAAGATGACCATTTTATGAGGATTTTTACATTATCATCGACAATTATTGATAGGATGAACCTCTTGATGTTATTGGAACGTGTTGATCTTAGCTTATAATCCATCATTGCCCCTAACACGTGACCAGACTCCTACAATAATTCATACAGAAATATTTTTATACCTATATAAAATAATCCTTACCGTATAACGTCAGATCTCTACCATTTATGAGTTAAAACACGAAAAATAAACCAGAGATAAGAATTATAATTGTCCTTTATTGGATGATAGGTAACCTGGTTTAATTACCCTTTACCTGTACAAAAACTACTCGTAAAAATGATCACTAAAAATGCAACAATGAATAACAATTTTTCTCAAATTAAACCAAAAATCTTGTTTCACGAAGAAGTAATTAATTCCGGTGTTAAATTACCTACCAAATTAATTTAGAAAGGTAGTACAAAAAAAAAGCCTTGGGATATTGTAATTAAACTTTAACCGGTTTCAGGTCAAATGGTGATTAGTCTGAATAGATTCTAGGATAGCCTGAGTCACATCCTCACTACACCTGCCTCACGCCCTCACCACACCTGCCTTACACCCTCACTACACCTGCCTCACACCCTTACTACACCTGCCTTACACCCTCACTACACCTGCCTCACGCCCTCACCACACCTGCCTTACACCCTCACTACACCTGCCTCACACCCTTACTACACCTGCCTTACACCCTCACTACACCTGCCTCACGCCCTCACCACACCTGCCTCACACCCTCACCACACCTGACCTGTCACACACCTGCCCACTCCTGCCTGCCTCACACCCTCCACTACACCTGCCTCCCACACCCCACCACACCGCCTTACACCCTCACCACACCTGCCTCACCCTCACTACACCTGCCTCACACCCCTCACCCACCTGCCTCACACCCTCACCACACCTGCCTCCCCCCCTCCCTCACCCTCCACCCTCCCACCACACCTGCCTCCCATCACTCCCTAAGACATCTTCCTTCATCTTTCTTCATTATTCACCCCTCCTCTCCCCCTCTCCATTATTCACCTCTCCCCTCTCCTTCATGCCTCCTCACCTCTCACCACCTCCTCTCCCCTCTCCTTCATTATTCCCTCCTCCCCTCCTTCATTATTCACCCCTCCTCCCCCCCTCCTTCATCTTTTACTCATATTCTTATTCCTTGTCCTTATCCCTCATCTTTTCTCCTTCTTATCTTCCTCCCCTGTTTTTTCCCTTCTTGCCTTTCTCTCCCTCATTTTACCTTCTCTCTTACCTCCACATTCTCTTTATCATTTTTTTATCTTAGCCTCCCTCCTTTATCATCTCTCCCTTCCCCATTTTATTTTCTTTCTTTCCTTCTCCTCTCCCTTATCTACTTCCTTTGTGCTTCCTTTCCTCCATTTTCTTCGTCTCCCTTATTTTTATCTTTTCCCCTCTTCCTTTCCTTCATTCTTTTTCTCCTTCCTTCCCTTCACCCTCTTTCCTTCTTTCCTTCCTCCCGCCTCCTTCACTCACTTCTTCCTTCCTTCCTGCACTTCTCCCTTCTCCTTCCTTACTTCCTTCACTTCTTCCTTCCTTCCTTCACTCCCTCCTTCCTTCCTTCACTCCCTCCTTCCTTCCTTCACGCCCTCCTTCCTTCCTTCACTCCCTCCTTCCTTCCTTCCCCCCCTCCCTCCCAATGGACGATAACGGGAATCAGCTGAGACATTTATTGGCTTCAAAGTCCAATTACCCCAGTCAAGGTTCTTAAGGCAGCCTGAAAGGGCGGCTATGTGGTTGGTTGGATGGATGGATGGATGGTTGGATGGATGGATGGTTGGATGGCTGGATGGATGGATGGATGGATGGATGGATGGATGGTTGGACGGATGGTTGGATGGATGGTTGTTTATGGACAGCAAAACATATACAGCTCTAGTTGACAACCCACAATCACTATTTACACACACACACACACACACACACACACACACACACACTCACACATTATTCACCTATTAATCTACTACATGAAGCATTATATTCCTATTTAAATGCTGTAGGTAAATAATTATTCTGAAAGCAGTAAAGAGTTTTTGAAAAGTTGGATGACTCTGAGTTGACATACGCAAGTTATTTACGCCCGTCCCCTCCCCTTGCACCTCCCCTCTCCCCTTGCACCTCCCCTCTCCCCTTGCACCTCCCCTCTCCCCTTGCACCTCCCCTGCCTTCACCTCAAACACGGCCATCTAGTGTATTCTGTTTGATGACTTAATATTATGGTAGGTGATGGTGGTGATGGTGCGTCATAGTGGTGGTGATGGTGCGTTATAATGGTGATGGGAGGTAATGGTGGTGATGATGATGGGGTGATGGTGATGGTGGTGATGGTGCGTCATAGTGGTGGTATTGGTGCGCTATGGTGGTGGTGGTGATGGTGCGTCATATTGGTGGTGATGGTGCGTTATGGTGGTGATTGGGAGGTGGTGGTGGTGATGATAGTGATGGTGATGAGGGTTATGGTGGTGGTGATGGTATGCAGGGCAGGGTTATTTTATGGTGGACTATAGTGCGGGGTTGTGTTATGGTGGGTTATGGTGCGTCGCGTCGTTTATGTTATATTTCCATTTTTCTTTCACTATTTTTCTTTATATTTTTGTATCTATGGTCATTCACTTGTTTTTGTACGACTCTCTATCAGTACCAGGCTCAGGTGGACGACTCTGTATCAGTACCAGGCTCAGGTGGACGACTCTGTATCAGTACCAGGCTCAGGTGGACGACTCTGTGTCAGTACCAGGCTCAGGTGGACGACTCAGTGTGTCAGTACCAGGCTCAGGTGGACGACTCTGTGTCAGTACCAGGCTCAGGTGGACGACTCTGTATCAGTACCAGGCTCAGGTGGACTGACTCTCTATCAGTACCAGGCTCAGGTGGACGACTCTGTGTCAGTACCAGGCTCAGGTGGACGACTCTGTCAGTACCAGGCTCAGTGGACGACTCTGTATCAGTACCAGGCTCAGGTGGACGACTCTGTGTCAGTACCAGGCTCAGGTGGACAGGCTCAGGTGGACGACTCTGTGTATCAGTACCAAGGCTCCAGGTGGACGACTCTGTATCAGTACCAGGCTCCAGGTGGACGACTCTGTATCAGTACCAGGCTCAGGTGGACGACTCTTAATCGGTACTGGAAGCTCAGGTGGACGACTCTGTGTCAGTACCAGGCTCAGGTGGACGACTCTGTATCAGTACTAGAGCTCAGGTGGACGACTCTGTATCAGTACCAGGCTCAGGTGGACGACTCTGTATCAGTACCAGGCTCAGGTGGACGACTCTGTATCAGTACCAGGCTCAGGTGGACGACTCTGTGTCAGTACCAGGCTCAGGTGGACGACTCTGTGTCAGTACCAGGCTCAGGTGGACGACTCTGTATCAGTACCAGGCTCAGGTGGACGACTCTCTATCAGTACCAGGCTCAGGTGGACGACTCTGTGTCAGTACCAGGCTCAGGTGGACGACTTGTGTGTCATCTGTATTCCCAGTCACGCCCAGCGGCTACCTCCTGTGTGTTAGGCATTAAGTCAATCCTGCCCAGGGTGTGTGTGGCACGAGTTGCTGCCACCCACCACCTTTACTGCTGCTGCCGCCTCTACTGCTGCTGCCGCCCTCTACCACTACTGCCACCCACCACCACTACTCATATCACCAGCCACTATTATTGCTACTACCACCACCACCAACTACCACCACCACTCCTACTACTACTACTACTTCTAACTTATAAATCAACTTTGTTAACGTCAAACCAAACGTGTATACCACTCAACAATTATGACCAGCACATTAGCGGTAAATAATTAAATTATACTTTGATCACTAGACATTAGACTTTGATCACTAGACATTAGATTTTGATCACTAGAGATTAGACTTTGATCACTAGACATTAGACTTTGATCACCAGACATTAGACTTTGATCACTAGACATTAGACTTTGATCACTAGACATTAGACTTTGATCACTAGACATTAGACTTTGATCTGGTAGAGAATCAATGCCTTTGCCTATCTTCCATTTGGTAAACAGCTTTCTCAAGATATCCTTACTGCTAACCTAACCTAACCTAACCTAACCTAACCTAACCTACCCTAACCTACCCTAACCTACCCTAACCTACCCTAACCTAACCTAACCTGCTGGTGGAGTCATGTGTACTGAATCTTATGTTACACTTCAACAATTGTTTCATCGTAATTTGTACAGTTTATTTTAATGCTTAAATCTATTGAACAAAAACACACATTTCTGGAAAACAACATATAAAATTCAAGCCTTCACACACACACACACACACACACACACACACACACACACACACACTAACGATGTGAGGAGAGTGTGAAGTGTAAGCAGTATGGAGTGCTGAGCTCGGCAAATATTCCCGGGAAAATTATATTTGACCAAGAAAATTTGGGGTGAAATTTTAGTCGAGGGAAGATGGGAGATGTGGCCCTGGATTTATGCTCACAACTTCATATCTTATTTTTTTTCTTCTGACTGAGTGAGAACATGTAGTCTAATTGGGTTTAATTGGGTCACTTAAGATACTGCATCAAGATGTTCCTAAAATGACGATGAAACAATAGTGACTCTTTCGTAATTACCTGCATTCACTAATACCGTGTGTGTGTGTGTGTGTGTGTGTGTGTGTGTGTGTGTGTGTGTGTGTGTGTGTGTGTGTGTGTGTGTGTGTGTGTGTGTGTGTGTGTGTGTGTGTGTGTGTGTGTGTGTGTGTGTGTGTGTGTGTGTGTGTGTGTGTGTGTGTGTGTGTGTGTGTGTGTGTGTGTGTGTGTGTGTGTGTGTGTGTGTGTGTGTGTGTGTGTGTGTGTGTGTGTGTGTGTGTGTGTGTGTGTGTGTGTGTGTGTGTGTGTGTGTGTGTGTGTGTGTGTGTGTGTGTGCTACGGTTCACACTGCCGTCAGGGAAGCCACAAATCTTAACTCTCAACTTCTCATATTCACCAGACGATCCAATTAAAACTTTCTTAACTATTTTACACCGGGATCCAAATAAGTGTGACACCACCAGCAGAGACTAACACAGGCAGTGGTCACCTCGTCTTCCCCTCCAGTGATCACATTATCTCTAACATCTTAACTACTGGTTGAATCTTCACAAGTTTCGGTTACCTTGATAGCCTTAAAGGACGGGTAGAAGCTCAGGTATTTATATAAGACACTTAGTAGTTTATTTAATGTTTTTATAGAAGTATCATAAAGTTAAAAAAAAGAGTGTGATAAGTCAGTCTTTTGTTTGTTCTATTGTATATTATTAACTCAGAGGATCGGTGTCGGATTACTAGGGAGGCAGGCGGGGCTTGAGCATCAGGCCCCGTGCTTGCTGGGCCTCAGCCAGTGTGGAAGAAATAGCTCTTGAACCTTCAAAATTTAAGTTTTCAAGAATATAAAATTTATCTTTAACTAACTTACTTGCAATGAACAGTTTTTCATTGTTCTATAAAAATCTAATTCATTTTAAGGCAGGACAAGTTTATTTTCCATAAAACTGTTGATGTTCTCAACAACAACAACAACAACAATAATAATAATACAATGATTACACAAGAAAGTAACAATGTCTAAGCGACTTCCAGATACACGTTTGGTCATGTCGATGTAAACAACTTACTGCCAAAAGCCTTCAACAGCATTTACTCAACCTGGAACAAATTGTAAATAATCTAGATGAGAAGAATGTCACTAGACAAGAGACACGGGGCGAACACCTGAATTTTTCATGGTCTAACTCGCATCTTTAACGAGTCATAGGATACCATTCTTCAGAGGTTCAATAAAACCGGTCACATCACCTGTTGCTCACTGGACTGGTGGTGTGTTGAGGTCGGTGCAGGATTTCATAGACATTATGTTCTGACTTTGATGTAGTGGAGGAACGTGGAATACAGTGAGGGATAATGATTAGTCTTGAAAACTAAAACTGAGACTGCTATCTCATCTAACGACGACGACAACGACGACAACGACAACGACGACAACGACAACGACAACGACGACAACGACAACGACGACAACGACAACGACGACAACGACAACGACGACAACGACAACGACGACAACGACAACGACGACGAAACAGCGACGACAACGACACGACGACAACGACGACAACGACAACGACAACAACAACAACAACAACAACAACAACAACAACAACAACAACAACAACAACAATAATAATAATAATAATAATAATAACAGTTTTATCCACGGCTCACCTGGCTGGCAATTAATGATGTGTCCTTTATTAAGCTCACTATTCACTTTGATCTCATTAACAGGTAAAGAAATCCTCCACTGATCGTTCACCACCATACCTGTGTGCTCCGCCAAGCTTAAACGTTCTTTATTGACGTGGAAAGACGATGTGATTCCTTTAAAATGACACATCTACCACATCAAATCCTCTTAAGCAATGACTAATGACTTGATATCAATAGGTTCCAGAGGTAAGAAAGACGTACTATACCTCACTGACTATTCATCAGGGATCAAGAGGTTATGTTTTTGGAAGGCACAGTACAGTCAGCGCCGTCTTCATGTGACATTTGATACGATACCATGTTACGATATCTTCCTATCTGAGTGTAAATGTTGTAACTTAAAACAACAGTGATCAAACAGTGTGCACCAGCCGTCATTATTTTACATCGTTTGGACCTACTTGGTGGAATTATATAAAATGAAATATAGTTGAATTTGAAGGTGATATTTATACCTTTTCATATATACCAAGCAGTATATATTACATAAGACTTTGTAAACTGTTATATTGTGTAAGTTTTATGTCTTGTTTCTCCCATTGTTTACCTAATGAAGATAGAGATAATTTAATCCCAGACGTATTTAATAAACCATGTTGACCTCGACTTAACATTACCTGTTCTTTATATTGAGCCAGAATGAGAGAATACTGGAGGACAATCCCATTAGTTGTGGAATATGTTACAACCTCCTGACACGTAAGACTCCATTGTGTTGTAAGCTCCTGACACTTAGGACTCCACCGTGCTGCAAGCTCCTGACACTTAAGACTCCACTGTGTTGCAAGCTCCTGACACTTAGGACTCCACCGTGTTGCAAGCTCCTGACACTTAGGACTCCACCGTATTACAAGTTGCTGACATTATCATAGGACTTTTGTGCAAGCTCCTGACACTTAGGACTCCACCGTGTTGCAAGCTCCTGACACTTAGGACTCCACCGTGTTGCAAGCTCCTGACACTTAAGACTCCACCGCGTTGCAAGCTCCTGACATCATAGGACTCCACCGTGTTGCAAGCTCCTGACACTGTGTTGTAAGCTCCTGACATAATCATAAAACACAGCAAAAACAGTGAGACAGGATCATCGTCCAGACACAAGCTCATGTTTAACGTCTGAGGTTGTGTGAATGGTCATAGCAGAAGCTGACGAGGTATGTGAGGTGAAGGTAATTACTTCATAACTCCCGCCAGACTCAAAGTACTCATAAAGGCGGAGAATACTTGTGTAAAGAGGTACTCATGCCGGCACAGTGAGGAAGGAGGGTGGGGTGAGGGGGGTCAGCTGTGTGGGAATAACTCGAACCATTTAAACAACTTGTTGACTATACCAGACAGGCTATGTTCTTGTGGTGTGTTATGTCAAGGTCTTGGTAGAGTTAATCAGTTATTACATCAATAATTACTCTCTCAGGAAGTAACGTAATGGCAGTGTTGCGGTTAATTGAAGACATCACCTGACGAAATACTCCATCTCCTTCACGATAAGTCCATAAAACTACATACGCAAAATAACCTAACCATTCCCACGTTGAGATGAAATAACAATAGTATGAGACAGAAAATGAGATGAGATTTATAGTGAGCTGGGAATGTTTATCTCTCAGGATACATATATATAACTCACCCGTCGTAGCTCTGTGTCGGCAGCTACTGAGGTTAATATAGATCTTTACTTAAAATTTATCAAGTGAAAAATAAAAGAAAAAGATAAATAATAATAATAAAAAAAATATCATGAAACTTTACATTTTTATATTATGATTATTTTTTGTATTGATTGTAAAATGAAGGAAGTGTTATTTATTAAGAACTGTAAATAAACAAAGGTGGTGTTCTATTTCATGTTCTCTGTATCTTGTCTTTCGCTTCCATTTACTTGTTCTAATGTTCTCTCTCTCTCTCTCTCTCTCTCTCTCTCTCTCCTCTGTTTTAATTTATATTTTTCTTCCTTATTCTCACTCTTTTTTTCCTTTTCTCTCTTTCTTCTCTTTTCTCATTCTCTTTCTCTCTTTTTTTCTGTTTTTCCCCTTTCTTCCTCATTCTTTCTCCTCTTTCTCTTCCTCCTCCTCTTTATCCTCCTTAACTGATATGATGATTTAACCTAGAGTACGATGTTAACCCTTGAGTATGATGATTAGCCCTCGAGTACGACAATAAACCTTGAGTGTGATGATTTAACCCTAGAGTACGATGATTTAACCCCAAGTACGATGACTTAACCCCTTAGGTATGATGACTTAACCCCTCGAGTACAATGACTTAACCCCTGAGTACGACAAAATAACCCTTAGACCACGTTGATAACCCCCTGAGTACAACGTCATCGTAGTCGAAGGAAATGATCACCGTATCCAAAAGGTCAATCCTTTTACCCTCAGGTATGACCAAATGAAGTTATCAGGTGAGCGAGTCTTGGGTTATTCACTTCATTATCTTCATTGATGCCAGAGAAGGTGAAGATAGTATATGAGGAGGAGGGATCTGTTAGCTGCATCGACACACACACACACACACACACACACACACACACACACACACACACACACACACACGCTGTTTCTTCTCCTCTCTCCTTTTGTCCTCTTCCTCCTCCTACCTCCTCCTCCTTTTCCTTCTCTTATTCTTTCTCTTGTTCCTCCTGCTCGTTCCTTTGTTCCTCTTCCTCCCCCCTCCTCTTGCTTCGCCTCCTCTTGTTTCTCTCCCCTCCTTTCTCCTCTTGCTCCCTCTCTTGTTCCTCTTCTTTCGTTTCTCCTCCTCCTCTTGATCCTCCTCCTACCTTTTCCTCCTCCTCTTGTTCCTCCTCCTCCTCTTGTTCCTCTTACCTCCACCTCTTCCTTCTCCTCTTACTCCAACTACCTCCCCCTCTTGCTCCTCCTCCTTCCCACCCGTGTCGTTAAAATTCATTGGTTTCTTGTGGGATTTTAACAGCAGTAATGAGGCCCATTCACACAAGTGTCACCTCATTAGCGAACAGGTTACACCCTCCCTCCCAGTAACAGCTTGTGGGGTCGGGGAGAAGGGAAGTCAAGTCCATCATTCTCTAGTCCAAATCCATAGTGGTGATCGCACCTTAGTGAATCACCTCGTTCTTAGCCACGTCTGGTGAGATGATGTAATGCCGAGGTTGTTTGTCCGTCGTGCAGATGGTGTGTTAGGGAGCTGTAGAGTGATGATCTTATGTTTATATAGAACTTTTATAATAATATGATTCTCCATTAAAAATAAATAAAATATATCACGGGTCCTAAAATGCCTATTAGAGGATAAGGTTTAGTGATTGTGGTAATATAAATGGAACTACAGGAAATTAAGAACAAAATCACTATGTTCTTTTTGTTTGGTCTAGTTATAATTTACGTACTATGACCTAAGTATTCTGAAATGTTTGTAAACACATCAGTACACGGGGACAGTGTGGTTGTTAGTGAAGTCTTCGTTCAAGTGTATATTTAACTTCATGAAGATCGTGTATGAAGAACAAGAGGAGAAGGAGCCTGTATGTGTGTGTTGATGCAGCTGATGGATCCCTCCCTCCAATCACTATCTTCACCTTCTCTCTAGCATCAATGAAGATAATGAAGTGAATAACGCAAGACTCACTCCCCTGACAACTTCATTTGGTCATCATACATCATGCTATCATTCCTCTTCACAGTTATAATCTAGATATCTTCTGGTATAAACTAGCTGAATAAGTTATAGTCGCCATAACCACTAAGCAAGGTAAATGAACGTATAATCACAGTCAGTGTTCAAAAGTCTGCATTAACCGTCTAAGTTATTTGATATATATCGTATTTATGTAAGTTTAGGTCGCTTATCACACTAATCATATCCGTCTTTCGTACTCACACTAATAACTCTTCTGAAACACGACGATATATTTTTTGGGGTGGGGTGGGGGGGGTTATGCCTTCTAAAAACAGTCAATGATCACGTGTTGGTTAGGTTATGTGTGTTGATTTATTCAGTTTTTAAAATATATATATACATCCGTCATTCACAATACATTTAAATCGATGAGAATTTGTCATCGCACACACACACACACACACACACACACACACACACACACACACACACACACACACACACACACACACACACACTCTGCTAGGGCCATGTATACTCTTTAATAATTTAGTACTCTTCAGGACGCGCTTCCCAATACTGTAACAACTCTGGTGTACAATACGAGAGTGAGTCTTATCAAGGGGTGAATTAATGTACAGTATATTCATAATAGTCTCGCCCTATATACTTACAGACATACAGTACTAAATATTATCACAGACTCAATAAATCAAGTAAACTGGCAACTCTAGGTGTTTAAAATGAAGTGAATAGTAGAATACCGTCTCCATGGTGACCAGTGGCGCCGTTGAGGATGTATCAGACGCCTTACCACCAGTAGCCAAACGCTCAGCAATACCAACACATTGACAAATGAACACCAGATATTTCCTTGGTATGAGTTACTTGATCATTCTAGCATTCAAAAAAAAATAGTAATGTTATAATCTATTACTGTAGGTTATTCCTTAGTGTTCGCCCATCGCTATAAATCCTGGAGGGGAAATTGGGTCCTGTCTGGAAAAGCAACAGCGCCGCTATCTTACTTCACCCAGCGTGAGAGGTGAAACTATTCCTATTGGTAATCTTTCCGTCGTGGTTTTGTGTCCAGCACCGATAAATAAATGCAGATCTTATAGTTCCAATAATATTTAGCGATTGGTTTCCTTTAAAGAAAAACAGTATATATTTTTTTCTGATTCTTCAATATCATGTAAATTATTATAACTTTTCTTCATTGTTATATAAAGTGTATTAGTTAATTCAATAACATGATGAATAATAACACAATTACAATGCAACAGCTGTTAACTTAGTCACTCAGTAAGACTAACATAACCAAGTAACTCACAAATACCAGCAGCTTGGAGGTAACTCACAAATACCAGCAGCTTGGAGGTAACTCAGAGGTACCAACATAATGTGACTCAATTACTGTTTATTGAATCATGAATATTTTATTTTTATTTTTACATAACTGATTGATTTTTAATTGTGAAAAAAATAATGACTGAAATAAATACAATGGTTAGTGATGAATACTGAAAATATAAAACAATAAAACTAATGGATAAAATAAAATGATGAAGGTACAGGAAGAGTCAAAGCGTACCCCAAAGAATAATCAGCTAAAAGAAGTCAGCTTACCTCAAGGTTTTACTGGAGCTTAGAATATCATATTTGTTCTCATCATCATATAAGGTAATACAATATCTTATATAAGTAATGGGATTAAGGTTTCGTGAAGCCTTGAAAAGCCTTGGCTTCGGCTTTGTGACTTCCAAAGGATTCGGCCCCATGTCTAAATTTGCAACCTAACCTAACCTAAACTAACCTAATCTAACCTAACCTAATCTAACCTTTACGCTCCGGATATGGGTTTTATTGAAGGTATTAATTACGAAGCCCACCTGACCTGTTGCCATCACAGAAGAAGCCAATATTGATGTCCCCCATAAAACACCACTTTAATTGGTCTACTCACAGAAAGGGTTGACGCACTAGCTTCATTTGTTCATCGTATTCACTTACAAAAACATGAAATTGGAAATGTTTACCGTGGAAAAACAACAACAATGTGTTTCATCAGTTTGTTAAAAGCAATGGTAGACGAATTTGTTGGGGATTTGTTATACTCTATTGTTAAAAAGAATAGACTGTATGATTCCCGTTAAAAGGTCCAGCACAGCCAAGTTTATTTTGTTTCATATACATGATTTGTAAGTGTGTTCGTTAGTAAATGGTTCAATTTACACCAAACACGGGAAAAAGGTTTGACTGGAGTGTTAATTATACAAAAAATGAATATAGACGATGCATTTTGTTATACTGTGTAACGTTATACATGTATCAACGCTCAAATTGTGACAGGTGATTAGTGTAACCCCCAAAAAATGCCTACATGCCACAGTGTCACGCAGAACTGGCATATTCCCTCTGTTTCCCATCAGTTCTTGCACCCCAACACTCCACCCCAGCCCCCCGTCCCTAGAGACAAAACGGGCCACAAATTCCTATAACATGAAGGGGAAAATGCTGAGTACATTCCTCTGGCGTGATTACCTTTGCCATCGACGACCACAGACTTCAATAATGTGACGTGAGGCGCTCAAAAAAAAAAACTATCTTTAATATTTTATGCGAGACAATACGACACAACGGACGAAGGCTTCTGACAACCCTACTGAGACAACAGGAGTTGCAGTGTTCATTATGAAACTCATCGATCTTTTCCGTAAAGATACTTTTTTTTTTGGAGTGAGTGTATTACATGACGGCTGGAAAGTGGGTGAAGTGGCTGGAAAGTGGGTGTAGTGGCTGGAAAGTGGGTATAGTGGCTGGAAAGTGGGTTTAGCCTTAAGTTAGACACTCAGGTAACATTGAAGGGAGGGAAACAACGCAGGAATAATGAGGGAACATGTAAGAAGAGAGGAGGAAGGAACAACTCATAGATCTTGTTGTGGCGGGAGGGACGAGTGTGTGGAAAGGAGGAAGAGGAACTTGAAGAAAATATGAAACACGAGCAACAGAAAATTTGGACGTAGATGGAAGAGTAGTTTCTATATCTTTCAGTCTATCCGTTTCTATGTCTTTGTTTGGCTATCTGTATAACACCAATCAAATCTGTCTGTCTGTCTGTCTGTTTTCCTCAATGATCGATTTTACCGTAAGAAAGATAATCGATATTACATGAAATAGCGTAGGTTTGTGTTATGTAATCGGGGCAAGAAAGTGCTAGGGTCGAGGATGACTGTAATGGCATACATATGACTGTGATGACCGTGATGACTGTGATGACCGTGATGACCGTGATGAATGTGATGACCGTGATGACTGATGAATGTGATGACCGTGATGACCGTGATGACTGTGATGACTGTGATGACTGTGGTGACCGTGATGACTGTGATGACCGTGATGAATGTGATGACCGTGATGAATGATGACCGTGATGACTGTGATGACCGTGATGACCGTGATGAATGATGACCGATGACCGTGATGACTGATGACTGTGATGACTGTGGTGACCGTGATGACTGTGATGACCGTGATGAATGTGATGACCGTGATGAATGATGACCGTGTGACTGTGATGACCGTGATGACCGTGATGACTGTGATAACCGTGATGATTGTGATGACCGTGATGACCGTGATGACTGTGATGACCGTGATGACTGTGGAGGACGAGGAGAGTGAGATGCTTGTAGCGTCTCTATATGTGGTAATACCGTCTCTACACATGGTAACACTGTCTAGTCTCTAATGGTAACACTGTCTAGTCTCTAATGGTAACACTGTCTAGTCTCTAATGGTAACACTGTCTAGTCTCTAATGGTAACACTGTCTAGTCTCTAATGGTAACACTGTCTAGTCTCTAATGGTAACACTACCTAGTCTCTAATGGTAACACTACCTAATCTCTACATGTACATATCTTGTTACGAATATTAACCACCATATCTGTTCCACAATTTTTTTTTTTTTCTGTTTCATTAAAAATTATTGACGGGTCATTTTAACATAGAATAACTTTGTCCTATAATACATTTCAATATATTTGCCACTCTGCTGTTAATGATATACCATTAAACAATTTACCCTCGATGAATTTACATAAACTAAGAGAAATACGGTTTTAAACAAATATAGACACTACGGATAGTGTTGGGGAGGGGAGGGGTGGAGGGGAGGGGGGTGGAGGGGGGTGTTCAGTGTGGACAGGTGAGCCATGACGCACAGGTATAATGAGGATAATTAGGTGATGATACCTCCCACTACCATCAGTAGAAAGCCCAGGTAGGAGGTGGGTGGGGTGATAGGTGTGGCGGGTAGGTGTGGTGGTAGGTGGGTGGAGGGGGGGTGTGTGGGTGGGGTGGGGTGAGGGGTGGATGAGAGACTTGATGGACTGTATAGGTAATGGGCCTCTTGTACATCCACCTAGCCATAATCTCCACTTATCCGAATATATTTACAGTAGAAAGAATGAGTGAAGTATAACAAATGAAGGGAATTGTGTGTGTGTGTGTGTGTGTGGGTGGTGGTGTGTGTGTGTGTGCGTGTGTGTGTGTGTGGTGTGTGTGTGTGTGTGTGTGTGTGTGTGTATGTGTGTGTGTGTGCCAGGATGTACCAGGATAGTCATTGGCCTACACTCAACAATCACGAACTATAACAGCCACCAACCACGTCAACTAAACATCTTCAGAACACCTAAACTGCCTCAAGTGTTACACAATACTCGAGAGAAGTTTTTTTTAATTACCAGTATAATTAATTTCAAGTTCAGTATTGTATATATTTGAATGAGAGATGGTAATTTGCTAAGAAAGGTGCCGTGGTAAAGTGGACATAGCGCTCGCATCCCGTCCTAAAGGTCCCTGGTTCTACTACATCTTTTAAACCGAGGACCACAAGGGCATGTGCCATATAGCTTGGCACTAATATGTACACAACCAGCGAACGGAATATCACAATAGCTTATTCAGGAATGTACAAATTAAATATAAATACATAAATAAAACAAAAAGATTGGTTATATTCTCATAATATAGCTCCTCCCACCCCTTCCCCGGGCGTTCTGGATTAATGAAACATAGTAGGATCAGTCAAGCTACGGGGCAGGTAGATCTCTCTCAAGAACCATTAAGATGCGCTCCGTGATCTCCAACAGGATGCTAATTATCCTGCTGGTGGCGGGGTGGGTGTAGGGGTGGCAGGGTGGGTGGGGGTTAGTGGTCATGCAGCGCTGTGTCCCCTCAGGAAATCACGACACAGCTGGTTGGCTTCCCCCTGGGTGTAACTCCCTGCTTCAAGAACGTCAAGATTCAGACGATAATTATGAAGATTTATACGATATTCTGTATACATTCTCCTACGTGTTTCAGAGATAGAAAATAAGTCAGTAAAACCTCTAGGACGCTGTCGAAATGGGACTAGACATCAGGGTACCACGTTTTGATAGGGGGCTATATGATACCAAGTTGTTCCACGAGGCTATGATATATTGAATCAGATTTTGCTAAGGAGGAAAGTATTGTACTACGTTGTTTCAGAGGAAGTACATTGTAAGAAGTTGCTCCTGGGATAACTACACACTAGAAAGTTGTTCCAGAGAAAACTGTATACTGTACTAAAGTTGTTCTAAACGGGAGTAAATTGTTCGCGGTACTCCAGAGAAAGAGAAGGGGGGTATAATGCAATACTACTTACCCCTTTGAGTTCTAAATTGGCCGGCCCCCAAGACCACCTGGGGGTAAACCTGTTTAACCTTTTGGCTCTGGGAAAGGGTTAAGAAGCTGTTGCCAACCGCATCCTGAGTTAACGAGCTGTATAACCCAGTATAAAGGAATAACCCAGGCAGACCGGAAACTTGTTAACTGCACTGGCTACCGAATACCCCATGAACACGGTCTGCGGATCAAATATCACCCAGGGTCCAAAACAATGCTGCGTAAACAGAGGCAAAAGAAGCAAGCAAAATTCACTTATAATCTCACTCTACCTAGGAATCGAACTGGCGACCATTCACTCATGAGGCGAATATTCTCACCATTACACCACAGTTCACCAGAATCAGAACAATTTAAAGGGAGATTATATTGTACCAGGTTTTTCGTAGGAGAAAATAATATACTGTACCATATTGTTCCAGAGAAGCTATACTATGCCACGTTGTTCCAGGGGCACTATACGGTGATTCGTTGTACAGACACAAGAGACTATCCACTGGGAGACTCCACTGACAGACTATGTGCATTATGGAGGAGGTTCCGGGAAGAGTCGACATGTCCCACAAGGTGCTGCCATTCTCTCAACAATAATAAACTATTAAAACATCTATTTTCGACCTTTCCCTTATCTCTTCCATTTCCTTTTGCCTTTACCCATAATACTTCTCTTGTTTTCTTTGTCTTCTAACCCTTACTTCCTCTCTTCTCTTCTTTGTCTTCCACCCTTACTGCCTCTCCTCTCTTCCTTGCCTTCCACCTTTTCCCTCTTCCCTGCCTTCCACCTTTTCCCCCTCTACCATGTTATTCGTTTCCACCCCTCTGAAGTTGCCTACCCTCCTTTTTTGGTCGACTAAGTACCTATAGACAGGTGAGCAGCACAGGTAAGGAGGGTACAGGTGAGTGTTGGTAAGCCTGAGTTTACACTTGAGTTCAGAGTTGTCATTCTGCATCATTGCCTTCAAGGGGGACACCTCTGTTATTGTAATTAACACTCGAGGGATAGTTTCTCTTGTATATATTTTATGATAAATACACACACACACACTCTCTCTCTCTCTCTCTCTCTCTTTTCTCACCTCACATTATCCCCCTCTTTTCTTTTCTCGCCTTTTCACTTCGCATTATCTCTCTTTTCTTCTCGCTCCTTTTCACTTGGCATTATTCTTTATCTCTCTCTCTCTCTCTCTCTCTCTCTTTCTTCTCGTCTTTTCACTTCACATTATCTCTCTCTCTCTCTGGTCTTTTCACATCACACTATCTCACCTCTTGCCTCCCTCTAAGTATGTGTGAGTTGATAACATCATCTGTTGAGATGACGTGGCTTGTCAAACGCTACTTTAGTATGGAAATGCGACACAGTGGAGGAGGGAAAGGGGTGAAGGGAAAGGGGTGAAGGGAAAGGGGGGTGAAGGGAAAGGGGGTGAAGGAAAGGGGGGTGAAGGAAGGGGTGAAGGGTGAAGGAGGGGAGGTGAAGGGCGAGGGGGGTGAAGGGGATGAGGGGTGGGAAGGGGAGAAGGGGGGGTGAAGGGAAAGGGGTGAGGGGTGAAGGGAAAAGGGGGTATGGGGGAGGGAAAAAGGGGTTGGGTGAAGGGAAAGGGAGGAGGGGAGATGGGAAAGGGGTGTATGGGGGTGAAGGGAAAGGAGAGGAGGGGTGAGGGGAAAGGGGGGTTGGTGAAGGGAAAGGGGTGAGGGGTGAAGGGCGAGGCTGACGGGTAAGGGTGGTGAGGGGTGAGAAGGTGAGGTGAGGTGGAGTGAGGGAAGGAGGAACACGGTGAAGTGAGAAATGAAGGACGAAGGAAGAGAGAGAGGTATGGGGGGAGGGGGGTGAGAGGGTGGAGGGGAGGGGTGAGAGGGTGAGGGGGTGAGGAGCGAGAACGAGGTTATAATTATGAAGGTGACATAACACGCTTAGGTCAACACCTTCTTCTTCTTTCTCATTCCTGTCTCTCCCTCATTCTCTTCCATCTCCTGTCTCTCCCTCATTCTCTTCCATCTCCTGTTCCTCTCTCTTTCTTCCTCTTTCCCTTTCCCCTCCTTTCTTCCCTCATTATCTTATCCCTTTCCTTCTTTTCTGTCTCCTTGTTTTTCCCCTTTCCTGTATCTCTTCCATTCCTTTTTTGTCCTGCTTTTCCTTCTTCTTTTTTCTTCTTTCCCCCCCTCTTTGTCGGCTTCCTTTTAGTTTCTTCCTTCCCTTTTATTCCAAGCTGGGAGGATGGAAGTGGGAGGTGGGGGGTGGAAGTGGAGGGGTGGAAGTGGGAGAAGGAGTGGGAGGGGGAGGAGTTAGGATGAACCAAGAAGGGGATTAGGATAAGCTTGGGTGTAAGGCCTCTTTGATTAACTAGGATGGGCTAGAAGAGTGTTTAGGGAAAGGGCAAGGATGGGGGGGGGGATAGGAAAGGCTAGGAAAAGGCCAGGAGAAGGAAAAGGAAAGAGTAGGAGGAGGAGGCCAGAAAGGATAAAAGAGGAATAGTCGTGATCTAGGGAGATGGGTGGTGGTGCCCTCTGACGGGTGACTGGCGTACAAGTCTGGACGCCTCGTCTACTGTTGACCCTAAAATGTTTCCGCTCTGACTATTTTGCCGGTAATTAGACCCTTAGGTGATAGAGGAGGTGGGAAAATATGTGTTCGAGAGAGAGAGCTCCTTGGATATAAATTAAACCTCATCCAGGGCTTTGTGGTGGAATAGCCTGGACCTCTCCCTGTAGACAGAGCCCAATCTTTGTACAATCTCATCTAGAGCTCCATCTGAATAAAGCTTCACCTATAAAGCTCCTTACAGATAAAGCCTTCCCCAATAGAACCTCAGGAGGAGCCTAGTGAAGACAATCTCACCTAAAAAGCTCCTTACAGAGCCTCAACCCGGTACAACCTAATCCAGAGCTCCACATAGCAAAAGCTTCCCGTCCCAAGTCCCGCACCCTGCAGGAGAACCTCAACGGGGCATACAAATTTCTTCATCCCCCTTCATTATTAGTGTAAATTCCATTGAAGAAGCTTACTGAGATGCCGGAGTTTGTTTGCTCAACCGACACGCGCGCCACGCTTCAATTACGGCAGCCGATGACTCTCCTGCGCCACATCCCTTTTCACCCATCCACCCAAACACACACAGACACCACAGCCTCACAAACTCCCACTCACACTCCACCCCCACTCTCACATTCCAAGTTCCTCCGTAATAATAAAAAAAAAAACAAAAAATATAATTAATTCAAGGTTAGGACAGAGAAGGATGTAAGAATATTGTGGTAATATAAATATATATATATTACATTACTACTATCACTATTACTACTACTACTACTACTACTTTCTACTACTGATTCTTAAAAACCAGTACCATACCTGCAGTTCCTAATTATAAAACTCCTCGCAAAGGTAATCAAAACAAACGTATCATATTTCTAGTTAAAAATTGTGTAAATATACAGTATATATCATTAACACCTTAGATAAAAATAATACTCATATCATACCCCAAAAAAAAAAAATAATAAAAAATAATAAAGTGAAAAATTAATAATATGACAAGTCAATTAAATGAAAGAGAATGATGAATGAGAAACAATATATAGTAAATGGTCTTAAGTGAAAAGCAATTAACCAATTAACGATAATGTGTTTGCATTATCATCAGTGGAGGTGGAACTGCACACACACACACACACACACACACACACACACACACACACACACACACACACACACACACACACATTAATTCAATTACTTACTCACTCATTCTCTGGAGGCTCAAACAGACTAATTAAATTGTAAGGGGACCAACAACCTATCTTAGTATCTTAGTAATGTGGTAATGTGTGTGTGTGTGTGTGTGTTGAGTGTGGTAGTGGTGGTTGGTGGTGGTGGTGGTGGTGGTGGTGGTGGTGGTGATGATTGTAGTTGCTATTGTTGTACTGTTGTTGAGGTGGAGATGGTAAAGATTGTGACGGTAATAGTGGTGGTAGTGGAGGGCGGTATTAAACGTAACTGGGGGTGGGGTGGGGGGGACACGAGCCTTCACCTGTCGACACCAAGTGACTAGTGGGAACATACCTGTTGTCTTAATTACTGCATGGCTACCTCAGTGAGCAACCTCTCTTAAGCGGCGGTAACGGTAAGGGAGGGAGGAGGGAGGGAGTGAGGGAGGGAGGGAAGGAGGGAGTGAGGGGAGGGGGGAGGGAAGGAGGAGTGAGGGAGTGAGGAGGGGAGGAGGGAGTGAGGAGGGGAGGGAGTGAGGGAGGGAGGAGTGAGGGAGGGAGGAGGGAGGGGGGAGGGAGGGAAGGAGGGAGGGAAGGAGGTGGGTGCGTCTGGAAGTAAGGCACACGTAACTTTGTTTTATTAAGGATAGTTCTGGTGGATGAGATAGGAAGGTTAAGAACAAACTGACTTTGACAAATACACACAGCACCTTCCCTCTACCCCCCACCTGGCTGGGAAGGAGGGCGCCAGGAAGGAAACTGATACACCCCCTCCCCCTCCCCCCACAGAGAGCAGAGGGAGGAGGGAGGGGGTGGGGGGCTGTCACTTCCTCCCCGACAACACACAAAGTATACAAACTGGTGTAAGTGTCGGTGTAAGCGCACGTACACAGACAACACCCATGTACACTTTACCTTAATGCACGTCTATGTAATGCACTTTGTATAAATAATATGACCAAACGCCAAAGACATCAGGACGCATATTATAAAGGTTTCATTACTATCTATTCTAAGTCGCCTATAGAATCTACATATATCTATACAGCATAACAATACACAGACAGACAGACAGACATAGAGACAGACAGACAGACAGAAGATCGTAAATATGTAAAGTGTGTTACTAATATTACAAACTGAAGCGTATCTCGTGTTTCTTTGTGATTGTGTACAATATATGGATGTATTACTGAAACAAATTTGTTATTATCATTATTATTATTATTATTATTATTGTTATTATTATTATTATTATTATTATTATTATTATTATTATTATTATTATTATTAGTATTGCACAAATCACAGTGAAAGTCTACGGAGTTAGCTACCCATGTTTCACTATTTCCTGTTCTCCTTGCTCGTAACTGCCTTATTATACTGTGTGTGTGTGTGTGTGTGTGTGTGTGTGTGTGTGTGTGTGTGTGTGTGTGTGTGTGCCAGATTTAGACGAAAAACGAGAAATACCGAGTATATATATAATTTAAGAGCCATCGACTGTTTGGGGGTGTGGGGGGGGAAGTGAGGGAGGTGATCATGGAGGAGGGGGGGGGAACAACCAGCCCAACACTCATACATCTTCACCTCCCGTACAAATATCCTGTGAGGGGTTAAAGTCAGCATAGATTTACGACACATTTCTTTGGGCGTTCCATCAGCTTCATCACCTCCGCCGCAACCACCATTACCACCATTAATTCCACCACCACTACCATCACCAGTAATTCCACCACCACTAGTACACCTTTATCATTACCACCACCACCATCACCAACACCTCATCACCAACAGAGCACCACCACTATCACCACCATCACCACTACCTCCACGTTGCCAAGACCCGTAACGATGAACTGATAAATAATGTACATAACTTCACGAAACATGTCAAGTTACAACTATCTATTAAGTATCAGTAAGCGTTAAAAATATCAGTAATACCTAAAGCAAAAACCTGAAGGAGGAGGAGACGGGTAGACGGGCGGTGGGAGGTAAGGCAGTAATGCGTCTCTAACATCACTGACGAAGGGGGTAGAAGAACAACAGCCAACTAGCCCGTTGGATCTTGTTTATTATCGAACTTTATCGACCACTTGGCGGGTGTCAATATTCCTGCCTAATGCCAAGAAATTCTCGTCACCCACAAAACAGCTACCGAGAGGCCAGGGACCCGTCAGAGAGGCCAGGGACCGCCAGAGGCCAGGGACCCGTCAGAGGCCAGGGACCGTCAGAGGCCAGGGACCGTCAGAGGCCAGGGACCGTCAGAGGCCAGACCGTCAGAGGCCAGGGACTCATCAGAGAGGCCATGGACCCATCAGAGGTCAAGACCATCAAAGAGGCCAAAACCCACCAGAGCCATCAGGGTCCCTTTAGCCATGGACCCATCAGAGAGGTCAAGGGCCCATCAGAGAGGCCAGGGACCCATCAAAGAGGTCTGGAACCCATCAGAGAGGCCAGAGACCCATCAGACCCGAAAGACACGACGAGGCGAGCAACCTATAATATCCTGTAAACGTGTTCAGGGATATAATCAGTACATTTGGATTATAGAAGTACACTAGTAACCCCTTCACCAAGCAGTGGACCTGACGCACAGTTGGTGTTCATGGTGATAACGAATGACGTCGTGGGAAGGTGCACAGTGGTTGGT
Organism: Homarus americanus; assembly: GCF_018991925.1. Taxonomy (NCBI): domain Eukaryota; kingdom Metazoa; phylum Arthropoda; class Malacostraca; order Decapoda; family Nephropidae; genus Homarus; species Homarus americanus. Next base: position 21,101,244 of record NW_024730668.1, read on the forward strand.
TCATCATCGCCACCGTCACCTACCGCACACAACACACATTCAAGGCTCCTGGTCCTGCGCCGTAAAGGATTTTTCTGGAATCATTTCGAGAGAAGATGGAGGAAAATTCCATTTTTTCCCTTGATTAACGACTAATTGAACGGGAGGAAACCTTGCTGGGAGGACGATGACTGGTTGGTGATCTGGTGCGGGTGAACGTGGTGGGAAATAAGGCGAGGTTGGGAGTGGTGTCGAGAAGAGTTATGGAAGGGGATAATGGTGAATATGCCAGAAATAGCAACACTTCTTAGCATTCATCAACATACATACACAAACATACGTGTCCCCTTAACACTTATCAACGTACATACACAAACATACGTGTCCCCTTAACACTTATCAACGTACATACACAAACATACGTGTCCCCTTAACACTTATCAACGTACATACACAAACATACGTGTCCCCTTAACACTTATCAACGTACATACACAAACATACGTGTCTCCTAACACTTATAAACGTACATACACAAACATACGTCCCCTTAACACTTATCAACGTACATACACAAACATACGTGTCCCCTAACACTTATAAACGTACATACACAAACATACGTCCCTAAAATAATAGATAATAAAATCCTTTCGTTTTATCATCTCATACGCAAAGAAATTTTTCCTTACAACAAAAATCAAATAGTCCTAGCAATTTATTTTACTTTCATCAATCAATTCACATGAAAAATGAAATTCCATAAATTTATCCAACCAAAACAAACTACAAACCATTAACACAATGTAAAGTTCTAAACAATAAAATAAAACAAACTTTCTCAGCAATGCATAGCAAAAAAAAAAAAACAGTCTTTTATTTTTATTCTCACATTCAAAATCTTTTAAAAAATCAAATCCACACAAAGTAGATTCAGAAATAAAAATAAAACATCTGCCTCAACACACAGCAGCCACAGTACAGGCTCTTGTTAATTTACTGACACACGAAATAATTGGAACACGGAAATAACTCGTGGAATGTCAATATATCCGACAGAGTGACCGACCACCTGCAACACGACCACACTAAAGCCCCTGACTCAACCCAAATTTATATAGTCAAGCCGGGGAAATTGTCTGGCTGGCTCGGTTCGATCTGTTCGCTTCGGTCTGGCTCCGGTTCGCTTCGGTTAGGTTCGGTTGGGTTAGTTACGAATACTTGAGGTTTATATAAAATTAGGAAAGAGATTAGGTTAAATTCGGTTTGTTTAGGTTTAACTTAAATTAGTTTAGTCTCAGCTTAAGGTAGGTTAACGTAGAGTAAATTAGGTTAAATTGACTCAGGTTGTTGGGTCTTGGATAGGGGAAACACAAGGCCCTACAGCAGTAAGTGTGGAGGAAGGTGGTGTAGGACAGGGCGGGGCGAGGGCAGGACGGGGGTAAGGCAGGAACGAACGGCAGGACGGGACGGACGGCAGGACGGGTGGGGACGGTCAGGTCTTGATGGTATAAGGTCAACACCTACAGAGAGAACCAACCCGTCTGGTCATATGTCAACACCACCACAAATGTTGCCCCAATGTAAGGAAACACAGTTGGGCTGACCTTAAACAGACGGTCAAGTTCATTGTCTGGGACACTATATTTACCTCAAGCTGCTGAACGAGAAGAGAAGAACTTTATATAACTCTTACTTTAGGGAGAAGAACTTTATATAACTCTTACTTTAGGGAGAAGAACTTTATATAACTCTTATTTGGGAGAAGAACTTTATACAACTCTTAATAGGGAAAAGAACTTAATATATAATGGTTTTTTAGGATATACTTAAAATATCTATTCCTCAGAGTGCATAAAAATTGTCTTCTTGTAAATAATAATTGAGTAAAAAAATAAATTAAAAAATCATTAATAAAACAAAAAATTAAATTACATAAAATCACATACAATAGTAGATAAATAATATATATAAATAAGTTAAATAAAAACTATTTACGATTAACTTATATGAAACCCTTATATTTGTTAAGGGGATGTGAAACTTGTCTTAATGAACAGAGTGAGGTGACGGCCACTGAATGGTATACGTATCATACACGCATGCTCAACATTTACATACATATACATAGTACATACAGAGAGAGAGAGAGAGAGAGAGAGAGAGAGAGAGAGAGAGAGAGAGAGAGAGAGAGAGAGAGAGAGAGAGAGAGAGAGAGAGAGAGAGAGAGAGAATCGTGGGCTAAATGTTTCACCTATGACACACACACACACACACACACACACACACACACACACACACACACACACACACACACACACACACACACACACACACACACACACACACACACACACACACCAATAAATAACCCCAGGAACAGGACCTGCCAATGAAGCTTACAAGGAGTTCTTTCAAACAAACACAAACCCACTCAGGACCGGAAGACTTCACATGTTTCCCAGTACCTACGTCACCAAGTCATTAAACGAATCATTGCTATCACCCAAACCCAGCTTAATCTGCGAGGGTTCGGTATTTGATCAGTTTGCTGACACTGCAGGCACCATAGATCAGCAGACCACCTTCACCTTTGTTATCATTCTAGATTTCTTTTATCATAACCTGAGATAACGTAAGTCCTCTATGACTCTCTCACCTTCAGTGACTAACTCTTAAGGTTGACTTTGACAACTACGACATAATTATCAACAAAGTCAATAGCCTTGGGACGTGGAGAAGTCGTATTTTGGCTTCACAAACTTCATCAGTGAGCTTGGGACCTGAAAAGTCGTATTTGGCTTCACAAACTTCATCAGTGAGCACCTCAAGGCAATACGTCTCCTCGACCTTTCTATTCCTTACCTGCGGCGTCCCTTAAGGTAGTATGGGTCCGCTCTACTTACTACACCCCGTCATGCTACACTCTCTTACTGGAAGAAAAGTTGACGACTCCACCACTGATGTCAACACCGGCAACAAGTCTCCTGATCACAGAGTTTTACCGGAACACCTGAACAACACCTCTCTAGAACATTCTGAACACCTCTAGAACACCCTGAACAAAACACCTCTGAACACCCTGATCAACACCCTGAACAGACTGCACCATTGACCACAGCCAAACACGTCACCACCAATCAATAGAACACAATGATAACTCACATTAAAAATTCTCGTACTATCGTGTTCAACTTCCATCCATCACACTCTGCTCAATACTTCCAGGTTGTTTAATCCACCAAAGCATTATTATCATATTAAACACATTGATCCGGATGAATATGCCACTACTATCATCAAATCTTCCAACCCAACCTAACCTAACCTAACCTAACCAAACCTAACCTAACCTAACCTAACCTAACGCTAACTAATCTCTAGTGCCCTCTTCCTTACTCTTCCTCCTTACTTCTGTCTTTATACGTATACGTTCTCTTTCGTCCTCTTCCTCCTTCCTTCATCTACCTCCCACCTCCTCCTCCCCCACCCCCACACCCCCACTGAACGTCTCACCTGGGCTTGTAAAGTTACGGCTAACACTATAGTCTTGGTGATGAAATTCCGCCATCTTTACCTGCAAAGAAAGAAAGAGGGATATTAATATGCCAGACAGACAAACAGACACAGACAGAGACAGACAGACAGACAGACATAAAAAATGACTTATATAAAACCACATGGTCTTTAAACCCCTCCCCAAAAAACCAATTTAATATGAAAAGAAACCTACATTATTACAAACAGTTTCATAAGTTCTCTCACGTAGTAAAGAATAATAATTTGCGGTAGTTATTCCTCCAACGGTGATGTAAACAACTCAGGGTCGTAGGATGAGATTCCATTACACCCCACTAACAGAATAGCTATCTTGGGGGTGGTGGGAGGTGGGGGAGGGAGGGAGGAAGGGGGAGGAGGAGGGAAGGAGGGAGGAGGGGGAGGATGAGGAGGAGAGGTGTATGATGGATGTATGATATAATGTGAAGAAATACAACCCAAATATCCATTCATACACTATACAATTTTCCCCAAACACCTATACAGTCATACACACACACACACACACACACACACCTTCTGAATTGTAACCATATAAGTAGACCATCGTATATACCTGCCCATACAACATACAACATACATTACAATACAAAGTCCTTTGAAAATTCACCTTCTTTCATGTTGTATTTCCTAGTATTAAAAACTCGTATGTCTAAGAGAATTTGTCATTTATCTAATACAGAAGTTAGTAAATTTATTCTGCTTGACACAAACAAACAAACAAACACATTATTTCCATAAAACAATTTTTTTTTTGACATAAACAAACAAATATTTCTCGACATAAACAAACACATTATATCCTACACACAAACACACAAACACAATATTTCTCCATGCAAAAACCCAAAACACACGGAGTATTTCTACGTAAAGACACTATTTCGCACACGGACACAAACTTTCTTCATACATCACACAAGGCAATTCCATAAGAGAGAGAGAGAGAGAGAGAGAGAGAGAGAGAGAGAGAGAGAGAGAGAGAGAGAGAGAGAGAGAGAGAGAGAGAGAGAGAGAGAGAGAGAGAGAGAACAAAGATGAGAAGAATGCAGAAGGACAAGAGGAGGAGGAGGAGGATGATGGTGGTGGGGAGAGGAGAGGGAGAAGAATAATATACGGAGTAAAAAGGGTGTGAGCAAGGGCGGAAGGAGAGAGAGAGAGAGAGAGAGAGAGAGAGAGAGAGAGAGAGAGAGAGAGAGAGAGAGAGAGAGAGAGAGAGAGAGAGAGAGAGAGAGAATACAGTGAAGAATGAACGAAAATATGAGAACAAAATTAGAGAGGGAAACAGACAAAGCCGGATGAGAGGGAGCGTACGATAGATAGATAGATAGATAGATAGATGATAGATAGGATGATGAAAGGTTACATAATGAGTGTATAAACAAAATATAATACTGACACCTCGACAACAGTGATTAATTAGTGTAGAGGAAAAGAAACACGTATGGTAAAATCATTAAAATATATATCGCATAATTATAGTAAGAGAAAGCTAGTGTTTTTTTTAATTATTTTGTTTTGTTATTTATATTTCGCGATTTAAATCAGTTGTGGTGGCGGAGTATGACGTTGTCGACTGCGCTAACCAGAAAAAATATATGTGGAAAATCATAAAAATTAAATGTGTTTAATAATTTATAATGCTAAACCTCACGTATTCATGAGACTTTATGTTTACCGTAGACGAAAGTTATTTTATTTATAACACAAAGAGTGTGTCATTAACCATACCTGTTGCTTTTGTGTATAAGGAACCAGTTTAGACCAGCCAGCAACACGCCTACTAGGCTGCATCTACTGTACACCAATTACGTCCATATATGCCCGTGATTACGTATACACACAGTAAATTACCGTAAAATTATGTGATCTATAAATAATGAAAAATATAACCATATATTATTTTTTCTTCCAAATTTATATATAAATACCCCAACGGTAGAGCTGTTGCCAACGGTGTGGTGCAGACATGTGGATGAACAACAGTGTTACCAGAGAACGTATCAACCATAACCAGGATTCACATCTAAAGAAATTTCAGTTTAAATTGCATATCTAACCTAACCTAACCTAACCGCATATCTGGAGAACGTGTTAACTGGCTCACTGTAACTCAGGGTGAAAGACGGGGTGAAAATAGGTTCTAAATTCCGTCGTCAGAGAGAGAGAGAGAGAGAGAGAGAGAGAGAGAGAGAGAGAGAGATGGAAATGGAAGGAGGGGACATGAGGAAGGGAAGGAAAGGAAGGGAAGGTGAAAGAAAGATAAACAAATAGAAAGAGGGAAGGAGAGATGCCTTAAAATGAAGAGGTAAGATTCAGAAAAATAAGCATGGGCAATTACATACGACAATTAAATGAAAGTGAATGTGTGTGTGTGTGTGTGTGTGTGTGTGTGTGTGTGTGTGCGTGCGTTCCCATGTCACCTACACACACGACAACTTAGATATCTTCACCACAACATTGTAAACGTCGACACTTTTCCACCATTTCTCCAAGTTTAAATATCCTATCATCCTTAACTCGGCCTTTTGTTCCCCTACCTTCATTACCTGATATGCCTAATTGATCAGATAGGTACAGTAATAAAGTTAATTAACAGTACAGGTAAATACGTGACACCCCCAAGCATGACGTCTGTGGTAACACCTAAGAGAAGCTGCAACAACACAGCCGAGAATGAGAAGTAATCAGTGGTCCTGAGATGTAGTTGCACTGAAGCTCACCTAGAACTCCTCTCGTCTCATTTCAAGTCTTCGTGGAGCCGCCAACAGCCCCTTGAGGAATGAGAGGAATGTGTGGAAAGGAAGGAACACTCTATACCTGCTCTATGGCTAGCTGAGAGGGGAGACTGAGGGGAGAAGTGTGTGTGTGTGTGTGTGTGTGTGTGTGTGTGTGTGTGTGTGTGTGTGGTAATTGGCATTAGTATGACTTTAAACTGTGGTTGTGATATAGACACTTCTCCCATCCTATATATCTTCATCCTATCCTCAAACTCCACCTATACCTTCTATCCTTCATCCTTACCTTACCTCATCCTCCCAAACCAATCTTTCCCTCTCATCCCCACAAACCAATCTCCGACCACCTCTAGCCCTGAACCTATCCCCTACCATCCTCTCTATCGCTACCAATACACCACCAGGAGCGGCGGCGCTATTCATCTGGTTCTCAATTCCTCAGGGATACGGAAATTAATTCACGGCCACTTTGTAGAGTTATTAATGGTGGGCAAACATACATTTGCCTTCACCCTGCTTTATTTTTCACCCACCTCCACCTACCCACCCACCCAACTTACCCACCCGCTCTCACCATTCTCCCTTACCCAAAAGCCTCTCACCATTTTCTCCACCAGCCTCCACACCTTCAATTCCCATTTCCACTCTGTCACCCTGCCCCTCCATCTCACCCACTTCTCCTCCCACCTCACTCACCCATACTGTCCTTCATCCTCCTCACCTCTCATCTCCCACCTACTCTCAATTTCCTTCCACTATTCCTTCCCTCACCCTCCTCACCTCTCCTCATCAACATAGATATCCTCCTCTCTTCACTCCCTACCCCCCCATTTGAATATTTTGCATAAGCCATTTGCATATCACCACTTCCATTATTTTTGTTTTAATGGTACACAGACCTCCTCAACCCAGTCTCTAGCCTATTGTTGTTTTAATGGTGCTGATGTTATAATGGTGTGTTAATGGTGTTGTTAATGTTATAATAGTGTGTTAATGGTGTTGTTAATGTTATAATGGTGTGTTAAAGGTGCTGCTGATGTTATAATGGCGTGTTAATAGTGGTGTTGCTGTTTAATGGTATGTTAAAGGTGCTGTTGATGTTATAAGTTGTTAATGGTGTTGTTAATGTTATAATGGTGTGTTAATGGTGTTGTTAATGTTATAATGGTGTGTTAAAGGTGCTGCTGATGTTATAATGGCGTGTTAATGGTGGTGTTGCTGTTTTAATGGTATGTTAGGTGCTGTTGATGTTATAATGGCGTGTTAATGGCGGTGTTGCTATTTTAATGGTAGTGATGTGTTAATGAAGTGTTGGAAGAGGAAGAGATGAATAGGAAAATGGAAGAAGAGGAGAGGAAGGAAAGGAACAAAGAAGAGGAAAAGAATAAGAGAGAAAAAAAGAAGAACGAGGAATAAGAAGGGAAGAGGAGGAGGAGAATGAAAAAGAAGAAAAAAAGAAGAAAGGAGGGGATGAAGTGGAGGAGGAATAGGAAGAAATCAAGGAGAATGAATGCAGTCAACGGAGGAAAGGAAGAGTAATGCTAACAGCGGAGGAGGAACAGGAGGAGGAGGGAAGAAAAGAGTGTGAACAAGAGACAAGAAAGAGCATGAGGAGAAATTGTGTTTTATTGGTCACACACACAC